>NC_051158.1:16168637-16212361 GCF_013339745.2 Dermacentor silvarum
GCGAAAGCTTAGGCGCGCTGCCTGTTCTCAGAGGTTGGGCGGCTACACGCTGCTTGTGTATTTATTGCGCAGTTCGCGCGTTGCTGTTACGCACTGTGATGTGCTCTTTGACACTCGGGCAACGGGTAATGGAGGTTCTTTGGATCAAGCTCACCTCGTGTTCGCCGTTTTAGACACTTGTCGAGAGCGGGACCAGGGAAAATTTATCAATGGCTCGCGGAACCCCAAGCAGGGGCCTGCGGAACCCGTAGGTTCCGCGGAACCCACTTTGAGAACCCATGGCCTATAGAATTGCATGGATGCCGTTGGCTGGCACCTTTGGTTGGGATCAAATTAATCGGAGTCGAATTAATGGAAATCTACTGTACAGTGGAATCTCGTTGATGCACTCTTCACGGGAACCGGAAAATAAAATGTATCATTCGAAAATCGTATTATCTGAAATTTATTGCTCCTGTGAAACACTGGCCAGGAAATGAACAAAAGGCGTATTATCCCGAAAAACGTATTATGCAGAATCGTAGGGACGAGATTCCACTGTATTCGGTATTCGAACACCCCTGTGGAAAAGGCTTCTGCTCAGGGCAAGCTCTTAAAAGAAGCTTTACAAATTTTCAAGTTCGCAGGTTGACAAGCATAGAAATAGACTTAATAAAAGTTGTGGCTGACAGATGCATTTGTTTGGCGAGTGCTTGTGTACTGACTTTACTGCAATAACTTACTATGCAAAGTGGTTGCAAAAATGTCTGAATATGCTTCCTTGTATACAGGAGAGTGTGCAGCTTGCCTCCGAGAAGGAGCAGGCGAACAATGCGGCCAACCAAGCCAAGGGCCTTATTGTGCAGGCACGGAAGCGCATTGCCGACTTCAACAGTACGTGTGTGATGTTGAAATTAATTCTCCTGCATTTTGTTGTCCGGTCAGCTAGCTTTCCCTTAACTCTTGATTCACTGCACTTACTGTTCATCGGTGCACAAGGCCCTGAGGGCCACAAAGAATGTTGTTGCTCTGTCTGTTGATCAGACGTTGATCTGCACTAATACATCGCCAGACCCGGGACGTCGCAAAATCGGGGGATGCTTAACCAGGGTTCCACTGTAACATCTTGGGTTAATAAAGTAGTTGGATGCAAACATGACCTATTTTTTAAATTTGTCAGAGTTAATAACATCTCTTTGGAATGCATGGCTTATGGAACATGCCCTGACAAATGCCCGAGCCAAGCATTGCAGTTTTATGCCGAGTGCAGAATGAACCGTTTAGTGTTAGGGAGCAGTAGATTGATGTGGTTATTGTGTGTTCAATATTCCTGTACTGGGCTTTGTCACCTGCTTATTGTTGCAGAGATTAACGACTCCTGTGCACAGGGGGACAAATGGTGGAAATGGGAGTTCGACAAGAATATGATGCAGTGGTTACTTTATTTTATGCATGATCTGTAGTACGACTTTTGCTATACAGTCGAATCCCCCTACAACGAATGCCGCTAAAACGAAATTTCCGCCACAATGAAGATTTTCCGATTCTCCGTCAGCTGCCCATAGAAAGTAATACTAAAAAAGTCGCTCCATAACGAAGGTGTTTTATTCGGTATTTCCGCTTCAAGCGAATTTTTCGAGAACGAAACTGGGGCTGAATTGAAATTGGAACTGCCAAGTAGTCAAATTAGAAGGCCTTTCCAAAGCTGTGATGATCGTATGCCCGCTCGAACGAGGTTTTCGCGAACGAAATCAAGTTCAAAGTACCGATTTACGCCAGAGACTGCACGAGATCACCACAATCGCTGCCGTTTCCTGTGGTGTGTGTGTCCGGTTGAAATGGCTACGCCAACGGAGAAGCATAAATTTCTCGCTTTTGAGGAGAAGCCACATATGATCGCCGAGACAGAAAGCGGAAGGAAAAAATTTCTCAGTATTGCCTGAAAGGCGAAGCGTCGATTGCGATAGCAGATTAGTAGACAGCTATACGAAATAAGGATCGTAGTTTTGTCGGCCGTATGAACTTTTAAACATTCGCTTACTAACTAAATTACCAAGCACGATGCACATGCGCACAGGTGAACATAAACACATCTCGCTCAATGGCCGCGGAAACTCGGTGTCAACACGCTGGAATGAGAAGGCGTGGCAATAGCAGCGAGCGAACTGACCTGAGTGCCGTCTCTCGCTTCAACGCTAACTAAACATCCAAAGCACAGCGCTCGCGCCTCTACCGGCACTAGTTGCACTTTGCCCACATCGCAGATCGCTTTGAAGATGATTCTAACGTCTTGTTGTTTGGGGAAAATGACAATCCACTAGACACACAGACTCTGGCTTTGAAAGTAATGGGTCCTTTTGACCTCATCTTAAAAGTTATCAGAGCCCACAACAATGTCATTGCGATAGCTCTTTTAACGGACTGTGAGACTCGCGTAACGCCTTTGCTTGCCGTGAAGCGCAAGAAGTCCAGGCTGACCGACTTCTGAATATAAAACTTCCGGTAAGCGCAAGCTTGCCAAGTTTGCCAACTATGTCATAAATATGCAATGAAATTGTGATAATTCAAACCGCTTCGTTGCGACGGTGCATGGGCCACAAAATGAGTGTTTCACGCTTGGCTGGGCACGCGCATTGAGTTAGGCGTTGGCCGCAATGCACGAAAAATGCTGTAACAATGGTGCGAAATGCGTTCTCTCGTGAAGTTGACACTTTATTGACCGCCTTCGGTACGTCTCAACTTTTGCCCCCACGCCATCGCAAAGATTTCCCAGACGATGGTTTAGTTTTTGTTCGCGGCTTTGCCGTTTGGCGTATGTATATACATACTAATTTCGCGCCAACGAAGTTTCTCCACAACGAAATTTTTCGAGTGTCCCGTGAATTTCGTTGTAGCGGGACTCGACTGTATGAGCAATAAATGTAGAGCAAACGATGATTTCTGGTAGCAGTGTCTCACTTTTATGCAAGCTTGTCGCTTTCAGTCACTTTTCACTTTGTGTGTGTGTGTGTGGTCTTCTATGTAATGACTCGCCCGATTTTCTTCAGCCAACCTAATTTTTTTCGGTATTTTTCTTCTGAATTTAATTTTAACTGCTTTTCATCGATGTATGGCGACATAGTTTTTGTCTCTTCTCAATGCATAACCAAATGATCTTGGGCACTGAATGTTTTAGTGGAAAAAGAAACTCTCTGCAATAAGCGTTTACTCTTGCCAGGGGCATTTTTATTCTGGATTTCATCGGTGCTTTTCTCACTTCTTTGATTGGCTCACATAACCACTTGTGCTGAGTCGGCCACTCTCTTTGTCAGTTTTACTCCTGGTCTTGTGGTGAAAAATTGCAGTTTCATTGTTCAACTCGCATTGAGTCTGTGTCCTGTTTTCCATGCAGCCAAAAACGAGGCACTGACCAAGGAGAACCAGACGCTGAAGCAGAACCTGGAGGGTCTCAACCAGCGCATCGCCTCCATGGAGCAGATGAAACGTAAGCCACTATAACTTCATTTGCATAAATGTCATACCAGTGCACTCGATACGCCGGTGCTCCATGTTGACTCCTTAAGGACTCATTTTTTTATGGAAAAATGTTACCATTATGGCAAATTTTTTCTTATAAAAGCAGCTTTTGCCATCTATGCTGTGAAAGGAAAAACACCCTTTGACGGCGTCTGTTGATCTTTGGCCATTCAGCAAGGATGGCCGAGATACCCGTGATGAGAGTGAAAAGGTGAGCCTATCATAAGCCAAAAAGTAGCAAGGGCATTCAGATTCATTAAGGGGCTAATGTGATGCACCAGCGTTTATATTTGGTGCAAGTTGGCTGCTTGCACCAAGGCTCGAAGCCAGGAGGATCAAAAAACACTCGGCAAGTGATGGCATAGTCAGAGAGGCGCAGTTAGGAAGTGGGCTTAGACAATTTTGCTAAATAGTGCAAAGGTTTTTTGGACACTTTGGGTTGAAGGGTTAAACTCTACTGGCAGGTGACTGTGCTCGTATGGCCTGCATGCTTATTGAGTTTCAGGCTGTTGTTGGCAGACCCTTTTCATAATTCGCATGTGTGCTTCTCTGCACTGCACCCAACTAATGGTGGCACCTGTCATTGTTCAAAAGACGGGCAAACTGTGCTTGTACACAATGCCGGAATGACTACGCCGCCATTAGGTGAGCCAACTGCTTCGCAGGAAAGCTCGCTTCACAATTATGAAAAGGGTCTATATTGGGTTAATGGGAATCAGTCTGAAAGGATTCCTTTCATTGTGTTCTGCAGAGGAGACTGCGTTGCGGGAGAGCAGCCTGCGGTCGCAGTTTGAGGGGCGGCTGCTGCGCCAAGAGAAGGAGATGCGCGACACCCGCGACGCCCTCGACCGGGCTCAGCGCCAGGTGGATGAACTCACCCAGAAGGTGAGCTTCAACAGGAACTGGGATCAATTGCCTACGGAGTTCACGATGGACTGTGGACTGATCTTACTGCGGTGTTGTGTTGCAGCATTCCAGAGAGAAATTCGATGCACTCAATTGTGGAGTTCACTGGTGGACTATTTATTAAAGCGAAGCTTTCTATGTCTCACTTATTCATCTGTGAGCGCCGAAAATGCACTGCAGGAAAGCCAACTTAAACAATTGAACTATCTGGGGGCACAATAGAACAATGGCGCACGACATACGTATTGTAGAACACTACAGTTTACATTCGCAGTTGTACCGATAAGGACAATCGGAACTGCAACGCCATGCTACCCAGATGAACTGTATGTATCTGCATTGTATTACGCGTGTCAGTCAATGCATTCCCGGCCGTCACCATGGGTAGGCTGTGGGTCCAGCGCACGGCAGAAGAAAAGGCTACCGTATGCAAACGTAAGTGTGAGCACGATTGTGCCCGTTAGGCCGATCCCGTGTATCGGCAACTGCATGCAGTCAGTGAAAGCGCGAGTGTGTGCGTGTAATCAACGGCTACACATTATCAAAACTAAAGGCTATTTAACTCAATGAAATGTGTCTTCATTCAACTTCAACGTTCAAAAATTACAATCCTAAACAAGCAATCAAATCACATATGCGTCGCAGCGGGTCGCTCAGCATTTCTTGGGTTCGTTGCATGGTCGTTGGCTTTGGACTTTGATTTTGATTCAGGTTGCATGGGAGAAAGCTTCGCGTTCAACCATCATTCTTTAAGAAAGGGGTTTTGATCGTTTTTAAGGATAGTATTTTAAATACCACAATGTGATTTGTCAGTCTGCGATCCATTGAAACCGTTCTGGCACATCACACCTTAAACTTGAAAGAGTGCCGCTGCAGTTCCAGCATGGTTATATGTACCCAATGTTGCACAGCTTGGTTTCTGAATAGACTTGAAAAGTATAGACTTGGAAAAGTTAGTTTAATGCATTCTTTAGCACATTTTTTAAAGCTCTGGACATTGAGTATTTGAAAAGCTGGCATTCTTTAGTCATGATTTCAAGCAGCCAAGCACTTGTATTATTTATTTATTTACTTATTTATTTTAAGTCAATATACAGCATTGTCTTGGGGCATATGGCTAAAGGCATTGATACCTCATTAAGCCATGCTACCCTGGAGGCAACAGCAACGATACAGTTTTTGTTGAGATATCATGATGAAAAATAAACGCAAATGTTAACCTTTACACACGTTCATTGTGATCCAAATTAAAAAAAATCACATTATGCGGAGAGGCAATAAATATCACATTAAAGATTTACACAAGTTTTAAACAAGCAAGACATTACACTGTTTTTAATTTATAGGGCAACTAATGCACTGAAGAAATAAATCGCAACTTTATCACTGAGCAAAAGATCCTTCATAAAATTCTGAATTTTTTATTGCAAAGGTGGGTGTTGTAAATGTCTGTAAAATAGCAGGGTACTCATTTGATAACTTGGCAGTTTGTGAACCTAACATTTGCTGGCCATAGTTGGTGCGGGAGCATGATTTCATTTTCAAGTTATGCCTGAAATTGTTTGGGCGGTCTTTTGCATAGTATATTTGCTGTAAGAAAGGATTTAGGTACCTGAGAAGCTTGGCAAAAGATTTCCAAGGCTAATTTATATTTATACAATTTTTTGATGTTCAGTATTAGTGCTTTATGTTTCCTTCCCCCATGTTACTTTATTGATGTTTTTAAAAAAATTGTCCTTCACAGCTTTGTGAATGTGCTATTACTCATCACGCCAGGCGTGACTTGTGCCAGGCCGTTTGAGCAGCAACTAATTGGGATTGATTAATTTCTTGGGAAAATGGCGCAGCTGAATCAGCAGCAGCAGAAGCAAGCTAAACCTACCATGGTAACTGCGCCTGTGGAGAGGACAGGGTGAGTGGACTCAACTTTGCGTTTTTCATGCTAATTCACTTCCTCTTGTCCAAGCTTCCATGTGCACACCTGCCAACTCCCAAGAATTTTCCGTTAAGTTTACGAATTTAGGCTCGTACGGTTCTACGAATGTTGCGTCAAGTTCTATGAAAAGTTTTGTTGGTCTGCAACCATATTGTTGGAAGTCTTCTGATGGTGAAAGGACACCAGAGGGATACATTTACTGGCATTGAGGTATTTTGCTTGGTTTGTTTGGTGTCTTGAGTCAGGTGCAAACAAAAAAATTTGCTTCGCTGTAACCGATACCATGTCGGATCCCACATTTTAGGTTTCATGATGTCTTTCAAATACTCACTGAAATAAACCACGACCAACCAGGTATTACCTTTCCTTCACTAAACACAATATTTTGTTACATTCATGTTTGCTTACCAGGGCTTGACCCATTCAGTTTCGTCCAGTGGTGTTCTGTCACCCTCTTCTTTCGTGCCTTCAGGGGTGGGACTACTGCACCAATTGCGCCATTTTGATAATTCAGATTGACCTGCTCCAAACTGCTTCAAAGTGAATTTTTTTCTGCTCTAAATTGCTCCAAAATTAAATTTAGTCTGCTACAAGATGTTCCAAAGGGCAGTTTTGTCTACTCCAAACTGGTCCAAAATGCTCCGAAATGCAATTTTACCGTATTTTTCGGGCTATAAGTCGCACCTTTGTATAAGTCGCACCCCCCTCAAAACGGCCATTTTTCAGAGGGAAAAAAAAAACGTATATAAGTCGCACTGATGTATAAGACGCTGTGACGCACAAGGGCCGGGGCAAGCGAGCCCAAGACACGCGATGAGGAGCCACGGTTCTCGGAGGCCAAGCGCGGGATCAACAGTAGTTGACGGAGCGGATTAGAGGTGGCGCGAGTGTGGGGAAGACAGCGGCGAGAGTGAGTGTGTGCGGGGGACAGAGAGGTGAATGGGGGAACGTGAGTGGTGTGGTGCGTTGGGTTGGAGTGGATAATAAAGGATAAGTTCGGGACGAACGTGTGGCGTGTCGTCGATCGTGACAAGTGGGGGCTCGTCCGGGATCGACGTGGACATGGAGGCAGTGAATGTGCCCGAAGAATTAGTACAGCATATGCTGGGACAGACGAACGGATCGGCCATGGAACGTGAGCAAGTTGCGGCAGCTGTGCGACAAAGACTCATGGCGGCCGAGGCCTTACCTCCGAGAACCGCGACCACGGCGGCGGCGGTTCAACCGGCGAGCGAATGCGTTCCGCGCTCCACGGGAGGTCAGCCTCCAAAGTATAAGGGATTCAACGACCCGCAGTCCCCCGAGGAATTTTTAGACCGGCTGGAGACCTTTTGTTTGGTCAGCGGTGTCGCCGCCGACAGAAGGCTTACCCACATTGTGCCCGCTGCGCTGGAAGGAAGCGCGAAGTTGTGGTGGCGATTCGTGAGCGCGTTTGCGTCGTGGGAGGAGTTCACTGCCGCATTTATCGCGGAGTTCTCCTCCATTGACGCGAAGCGCCGCTTGAAGCAAGAGCTAGAGCTGCGGACGCAACATCCGCAAGAAAATTTAAAAGAATTTATTTATACAATCGCGGCCTACTACGACCGGATTGGCGGCGAAGTTCCCGAGTCAGAAAAAGTTGACCGCGTGCTGCGGCAGATGCACCCGCAGCTCCAGGATTTGGTGGAAGGAAGGCAGTTCTCCAGTCTCGCGGAGTTGGCGAAGGCCGCTGACGGCCTCATGGAGCGTTTCTGGAGGCGCCTGCAGTACAAGCCACCACCACCACCGACTGACCAAGTCGCGAGGGACTTGGCCTTCCAGTCGACTATAAACGTGGCCGGCCTGTCGGGAACACAACCCGGAGGGTTGATCACAGCGGCTGCCGCGCCGTTCCAGTATCCGCCAGCGGCATCCCCCTGGCCGTTGCACCCCGCGGCGATACAGCCCTCCTACCACCGAGACCAATTGCGCGGGTTGGCTGCATTCACCACAAGGACGCCACATTTCTCAGCGCCGTCACAGCCGCAACGGTACCAACCGCTTGACCCCGGAGGATTTACCTGCCATCGCTGTGGAGGCGTCGGCCACATAGCTCGCGAGTGCCCTACAGGTCGACGTGGCGTCCCGCCCCGCTGCTACCAATGCAACGGGATCGGGCATATCCGCTCTCAGTGTGCGGGAAACGGGAGACGGTAGGTGCTACTCCGGCAAGCACCTACGAGACTGCGCTGCAAGTAGCGGCCTTGGCCGGCAACAAGGAGCCTCTCCTGGAAGTGCGGATTGGGAGGACGACGTTCCAGGCCCTACTGGACACAGGCTCGAGTGTGAGCTTGCTTGGAGCACCGGCGGCAAGGGTAGCGGTCGAGGCAGGCGCCAAACCCAAGACACAGGAACGAGCACTCCGCCTGGCAACAGGTTGGTCTCAATCAACGACTTCCCTCAAGTGCAAAATACAGTGGGCCACAAGCAGCCGCAGTCAACACTTCCTGTGTGTGCCAGACTTGTGTCGGGACATTGTGCTGGGCAGAGATTTTTTGACAGCAACAGGCATCTCTCTACATGTATCGCTGGGTGGATGGACTATTGGAACCGATCCACAGTGCATGGTGCCATTTGCTAAGCGCGAAAGGGACCCAGCAGCAGCACTGGCAATAGAAAATGCAGAGTCATACCACTTGCACAACCTCTTTGAGGAAGTGCTGGTGGTTCCGGACATAGAGAACATGCACCTGGCTACCACTAAGGAGCTACAGCCAAGCATGAGTGAAGTTCTGTATGACTTTAGCCATCTGTTTTCTACAATTCCAGGATGTACCACCCTGGCTCAGCACCGCATTGACACAAGGGATAGTGCGCCCGTGAGATGCAAGCTACGTCCCGTGAACGTGAAGAAACAAAAGATCATCGAGGGCTGTGTGGATGACCTCCTGGAACAGGGCCTTATAAGACGGAGCACCAGCCCTTGGACTAGCGCCCCAGTGCTCGTTGCAAAGAAATCTGGAGGCTACCGGCTCGCTGTAGATTACCGGCCATTAAATGCACGCACCCGAGTACCTGCCTACCCAATGCCTCGAACAGACTGGCTGCTAGCGCAATTGGGCCGAGCAATGTGGTTTTCAAGCTTTGATCTCTCTCAAGGGTTTTTCCAAATTCCTGTTTGCGAAGCTGACATAGCCAAAACGGCCTTCATTTGCCATCAAGGTACTTTTGAGTTTACAAGGATGCCCTTTGGGGTGGCAGGCGGCCCAGCAACTTTTCAAACCCTGATGGACCGGGTGCTGCAGGGAATCAATCACCACTTCGCTATGGCATTTTTAGACGACGTTCTTGTCTACTCGGAGACACTGGAAAACCATGTTGAGCATGTAAGGGAAGTGCTGCAACGCATTGAGGCTGCTGGTCTTACAATTAATCCAGATAAAATGCAGGTCTGCTGCCAATCCCTTAAGTTTTTAGGCCACGTCATCTCCCCTGGGCAGTGCAGACCAGACGAGGAGAAGGTGCGTGCGGTGCTGGATTACCCAAGACCCAGCACAGTTAAGCAGTTGCAAGCCTTCTTGGGACTAGCCGGCTACTATAGAAGCTTCATCCCCCACTTCTCACTGACGGCACATCCACTGACCAGCCTTTTGAAGAAGAACGAGCCATGGCAGTGGCAGGAGTGCCAAGAACAGGCTTTCACTGCACTCAAGCAGGCCTTAGCTCAGGATGCTGTTACAAGCCTCCCAGATCTAAATCGACCCTTTGTGGTAGAGACAGATGCAAGTGGCATTGGGATTGCAGCTGTGCTACTGCAGGCTGGCCCTGAGGGACTGCGGCCTGTATCCTTCATTAGCAGAGTCCTTACAGCAGCGGAGAGACATTATACTGTCCAGGAGTGGGAATGCCTGGCAGTAGTCTGGGCAGTGGACAAGTTCAGGGCATATCTTGAATTTACAGAGTTTGAGATACACTGTGATCACTCCTCTCTGGCATGGATGTTTAATACTGACCAAGCTTCACCCAGGGTCAAGCGTTGGGTTCTTCGGCTGCAGGGCTTCAACTGCCGAATCAAGCACAGACGAGGGCTGGCAAACATACCCGCTGATGCCTTGAGTAGAGCCCCTCTCCAGTGTGAAGACAGCCCAAATGACAACCTGCATGAGACTCTGTTCCCCATTGCTGCCCCAGAACCTGAAGGCAAAATTACATTTGATGAAGTAGCTGTTGCCTCGGAGAATGACTCTTCGCTATTGAGTGACACACTACAGCTTGTACAAGAACAGGCTCGTGATGACCGCCTCTTAAAGCTGAAGGCAGTGGTCCAAGGGACTCAGCTTCCAAGCTCAGACCCTGATCATCGCCTTTTTCGCGATCTGGCAGAAACAACGGAACTGCAGCCAAACGGACTACTGGTTCAGCAAAGAGGCAACAAGAAGGTAGCGTGGCTACCTAAACACTTGCGTCAGCTGGCGTTGAAGATGGCCCATGACCATCCCACTGCAGGCCATGCTGGATTTTTCAAAACTCTGAGGCGTGTTGCAGCACGATTCGTCTGGCTGGGCATGCGGGCTGACATATCAAAGTATGTACAATGCTGTACTGTCTGTCAGCGCACAAAAGCTCGGCGCAAGAAACCAGAGGGCCTCATGAGTAGTCAGTGGGCAACATCACCCATGGAAGAACTCAGTGTCGACATTATCGGGCCCTTGCCATCTACACCTCGGGGCCACAAATACTTGCTGGTAGTTATTGATAAATTTACCAAGTTCCCAGAGCTTTTCCCTCTACGAGCAGCAACAAGTGCAAAAATACTGGAGTGCATGGTGCAAGTCTTCTGCCGCCATGGCACACCTGTGGCCATCACCAGCGACAATGGCAAGCCCTTTGTTAGCACACTATGGCGCAACCTCTTGAAACACTGGGGCATCAAAGATCGCCACACGGTGCCTTACCGGCCGGCCGGCCAAATGGTAGAGCGTCACAATGGCACAATTAAGCAATGTCTACGGGCATACTGCTCCAACCACAAAGACTGGGACCGGCATATACCTGAGATCAGCCTTGCCATGCGTACTGCCGAGAGCGTTGTCACCGGATATACTCCAGCATTGTTGTGTTACGGCCGCGAGTTGCGCACCC
Organism: Dermacentor silvarum; assembly: GCF_013339745.2. Taxonomy (NCBI): domain Eukaryota; kingdom Metazoa; phylum Arthropoda; class Arachnida; order Ixodida; family Ixodidae; genus Dermacentor; species Dermacentor silvarum. Next base: position 16,180,075 of record NC_051158.1, read on the forward strand.
CATGGGAACCTGCAAGTGATAAGGAGGACACGGAGCCTCCGAAAGCAGCACACCATGCACTTGCTACAGAACTTCAGCGGTGCCTTGGAGAGGCCCTCCAATATGCTCGGACACATCAGGCAGTTGCTTGGAAGGTGCAAAAATCCTGTTACGACCGTCATCGGCAGCCAACGACCATCAAAGAGGGTGACCTTGTGCTCCTGGATTCTCACACCTTGAGTGATGCGGCCAAGGGCGTTTCGGCAAAATTGGCACCGCGGCGAAGTGGACCTTATTGTGTACTCAAACGATTAGGCGACAATGACTTTGTTTTGAGTGATCCTACTACAGGACGTTATCGGACTACTGCCCACGCGGATCAGTTGATGCTCTACCATGAGCCATTGCTTCTCCCTACCAGCACGGCTTCACAATTCGAGGGGGGGGAGAGTTGTGACGCACAAGGGCCGGGGCAAGCGAGCCCAAGACACGCAATGAGGAGCCACGGTTCTCGGAGGCCAAGCGCGGGATCAACAGTAGTTGACGGAGCGGATTAGAGGTGGCGCGAGTGTGGGGAAGACAGCGGCGAGAGTGAGTGTGTGTGGGGGACAGAGAGGTGAATGGGGGAACGTGAGTGGTGTGGTGCGTTGGGTTGGAGTGGATAATAAAGGATAAGTTCGGGACGAACGTGTGGCGTGTCGTCGATCGTGACAACGCACCTGCTCGTTCGTTAAGTGATTTTAAAAATCGTTGAGGATCAGGTCGCGAGGAAGTGTGGCGAAAATAAACGCTTGCAGCGGTCGCTGCCTCTCCACGTATACCGCGGTAGGCAGTGCGTGCAAGCGCCTTTCAATGTCTAGACAATACTTTTCAAAAGTATGTTATTCTGATAGCATGAACAATGCTAGTGATGGCTTACATCACGGCATTCAGTCAAAGTTGTCGAAGTCGATCTCCTCCAAGTCGCTGACAAACAATGCAGCTACTTCAGGTTGCAGTTTCACTGGCACATCACTGCCGTCTTCCGACTCGCTAGTATCCAACTAAACATCGCAGTCAGCCGCGAACGGGATCAACCCGGCCTTTTGAAATCCTGCAACAATTGTTTTCTCAGAAATTGAGTTCCATGCCTCATTCACAGTTTAGAACGGGCGGGCGCTAGCGCATGCTAACAATTAGTAACAAGGATTAAAACAATAAAATAACAGTGTGACTAAAGGAAAGATGCAAAAAAAACAAACAAAAAAACTGCTGTGCATGGCAGAAGGCGACGCGTGGTGGAGCGTCATTTGATGTCCGCTCGAATAGGGGTGGGGCTGTAGCATCCAATCCGATTTTGCCTTTATATAAGTCGCACCGTTATATAAGACGCACCGACGAAAAAAATCTGAAAAGAAAGCGCGTCTTATGCGTCGGAAAGTACGGTATTTGCTCCAAAAATTGCTCCAAAGTGACTCTGGGCAGTCCCATCTCTGTGTCTTGTAATGCTGCGATTGGTTTATCACCAAAGCCAGTGTGTAATGCTGACTGTCCCCATAATCCATTCCGATCTGACTCTTGTAAATCATGTGTGCAGTGGCCACGGAAGCGGTGCACCTAGCGAACCGGTGACGGCCAATGTGCGCCCGCTGACGCCACCTCCGCAGAGTGCAGCTGCACTGCAGCGCCCAGGACCCAGCGGGGCGCGGCTTACCCCTACTGCTAGCATCCGGCCCATCACCCAGGCTGCTCGCCTTGCTGCCGTGGCACCCACCGCGGCCCTGCCCGCAGCTACTCCGCCTCCGGAAGGTGAGTGGCTGTGGTGCCTGCCTGGGTTTGAATTCCATCCTCATCGCCATTGTGTGTGTCATCATTGTGTGTGACCAGTCAACGGGGCCAGAGGAGACTGCGTAAGGCAGACAGGCAGCCATGACACTGAAATACAAGTGGCCTGGTAGTTGATATTGAGCTGGAAAATGAGCAAATGCACCCTGGATGAACAGCCATGGGGCATAAGTAGCCTGAAAGTTGTTAATCAGCCATGTGGCAAGCGGGGAAAAAGCTCAAGGAGCCGTCTGTTTAGCACTAGTTAAAAAAAAGGCTTGTTCATTTTGCAATTAAATGCTGTATATCTAAAGCTCCGATGTCGAGCGTCATTAAACCGGATCTGTGAAAAGGAGAGAAACCTGGGCAAATTGGTAAAAACTATCGGAGCAGCAAAAACAAACGCAAGTGACGCAACACGTGCACTCATGCCTGCTACAGTAAAATCCCGGTGATACGAACCCGGCTGGTACAAATTTCGGTGTGATACGAATTGGCGCTCGGTGGTGGCGCTCTGTCATGTTTCTCCGCAGTCTGGGCTGATGATTATGGGGCACGTTCGTTGCCCAAGTCTGCTGCACATACTTTTTCGAAATGTGGCATTTCGTTCTTGCCAGCTCACCACATTTTACTTCAGCCAACTCCCACAGTACTAGGGGTCTCATAATCGTTGATAAAAGCTTAACGATAATTTGTGTTGGTATAGCTAAAAACCATTGTCAGCATTGGCAGTGTACTTCTGAAGTAGTGCTAGTGTGTCCATATGACTTCTGCCACCCACAGAAGCGATCTGCCTGCTTTGACACTCAAACTTGGTGCTTTCTGCAAGAAATTTTTTTTATCCAATGCTTACACATTGGCTGATGTGTCATGCTCTCTCGATGCAGTGGAAGTACAGAGCCCAGCAGTGTCAACAGCGCCGGCAGCACCAGCAGCAGCTGCACTGGCAGCGGCAGCTACAGTGTCCACTGCGACGGCATCCACAGCAGTGTCCACTGCGGTGTCTGCAGCAGTGTCTGCATCAGTCCCTGCGGCTGTCTCCGTGTCGGTCGCTGCTGCAGTGTCTCCTTCGCCTGCCGTGCAGCAAGCCGAGGTACAACCAGCCACGGTGGTCGTGGCACCTGTTCAGGAGGCCACCTCTGCGACATCCGACGTCTCATTTCCCGGTAGGCACCAAGGATTTTAATGCATGCCGAGTTGTGCATTTTAATTAGGAATTCAAAGTCTGGTAATCAAGCCAGGTATTGAAAACCAACGTTACTAGAACCAACTCAGCTTCCCAGCTCCGCATATTGGCCAGCGCAAGCATGTGGGCCACGCGGTGATCGCGTGAACTAACGGCGCTGCGGTCGAGTCCGGCTACCGGTTGGCCGCGTCGGCTGCTGCTGCAGCGGCACGGCAGCTTGGTATTGCACACGCGTTCGCTCGTCTGTGTCAATTTATTAAAAAAGCCTTATGTGCCTCATCTTTCAGTCAACCTTCAACGTCCTCGAGCGAAAACCATGTCGTTGAAGTGAAATCGTACACGATGACGACTTGGTGTAGTAATTCACTTACTACACTGCCCCGGCATCGTGTCTTACCTATATACAAACGCTCATGCAACAATTGTGATGGTGCGCAGGTCACTGTTGTCATAGTCTTCTATGAGTAAGCAATGCTCATGCAACAATTATGGTGCGTGGTTCACCATCGTCATCATGTTAATTAAAATAAAGTTAATTCAGGCACTCTAACCCACGCCTTTCGATGGGAGTTTAACCCTTGAACTTATGTAGGAGTTGAACTCACCACATTTGGCATTAGTGCGAAGTTAATTAAGGCACAGTTAATTAAGGCACAGTTAATTAAGGCACAGTTAATTAAGGCACAGTTAATTAAGGCACAGTTAATTAATGTAGAGTTAATTAAGGCACTCGAACCCACAATCTTTGGTGGGAGTTGCACCCGCGACCTTTGGTGTTAATTAGGGCAAAGTTAATTAAGGCACAGCTGAACTTTACCACTTTGCCTAGAGTGGCAAAACCCGGTGCAGAACATGTCAGCATATCGCATGCTCGACACAAGCCAGGCTTCACACCTCCTCAGACCAGCACGAACAGTCAAACCTCCGAATGAACTTCTGCAGGATGCAACGAATTCGCAGCACCATAACAGCCACATGGGCCGCAGCCGCAGCAAAGGCACGCAATCGGAAGCGCCGCCTGTAGCGCGACTCGATTGCAGCGCCATTCGTTCTTGCGACCGTCACGGCGCCCGTGTTTTCAGCGGAGCTGTGAAACTGAGTTGGTTCTTGTAACGTTGTTGAAAATCACACCAATTCATAGTTCACGGGTGTTTGTGACAGATAGCCCAAATGGTAGCAGATGAGGAAACATTCATGGAAACACTATCTGTGTGGTTATTTTTGTAATGCATCTAGATTTTTTTCATTGGCGTGCGAAGATTTGAAATTTTGAATATTAGTGAATTTGATATTTTTAGCACAGTCAATTCTCGATACAGTGAAATTGTATTTGCAGCTAAAAACTTAGTTAACTTCAATTTTTTTTTAATTCAAGGTTTTAAATTTTCAGCAGTAAAAACAACTTCATAAATTCCCAGATCATTTCTCATGGGTAGTATCTTGTTAGTAAGCACTTATAAACAAATTGCAAGAATGTCGGGCCATAATACAGTCAATGACCGATTTTCCGGACGCCCGATTTTTCAAACATGCCCGATATTTCAGACGCCTTCGCGGCACCGCCACGTACCCCATATAGTCAATGTATAAAAGCATCTTGGACGCAAAAAACCTTCGCTGTCCGATTTTCCGGACTTTTTGCCATGACCGTAGGTCCAAAACGGCATTAATCATAGCCACCACCGCTGCCATTTTGATTCTCACCTCCTCGAACCGGCGCTCTCGAACGCAGATGTGCTGGCAGCCATTGCCACCAACGTGGCAACGCGAGGCCTAGCTACTACGACGTTCGCTACCAAGCTTCTTTCTGTTTGGTGCTGTTGTTTCTCACTGAAACAATTCGCCACTGTTAGCAGTGGAGCCGACTCCACCTTTGTAATCCTCGCCAATGTCTTGGAAACTTGGAAAGCACGGTGCGTTGCATAATGCTGGTTCCCGAAAGTCAGCTGTGTTAAAGCGGCAGCTGTGACACAGCAGTGTTGCGCAGCGAAGCGTATGCGTAGTATTGTGGTGAAGCATATCAAGTGTGGGAAGGGGCAATTGTTACGGGACACAGTATGTTTTCCTTAATTACATGTATACATGTGTGCACCCGCCGTCTCGTTCACAGTTCGAGCTATGATACGCCTAATAAGTGTACTGGCAAGCCTTCAGGGCTATTTCAGACGTGCCTGTGGCGATTTGAGTGCTTGGATGCAATAAAAGGCATGCATTCGTTTTCTTTTACTGCTCGATTTTTCGCATGTTTTCGCGGCCCCTATGGAGTCCAAAAAATCGGACGTTGACTGTAGCGCGGTTTTGAGCACCAGCGCATGTGGTGCAGATCACGGTGATAGCAATGCATCGACGTGGCTCACGGCGTCCACAAGATTTGCATGTGCTGCGTCGTGCGGCGTCGTAAATCTTGGAACACCATGGCTGACCACGCTTAGTGCCTGCAGCCGGTGCCCACAAATAAAAATGAATATGTAAAAAAATACAAATAGTCGTCCTGAGGCGCAAAAGAAAAGTCTCAGTTTTGCCAGAAAGGCAAATCATTGATGGCGATAAGAAAGAGACAACGGCATGAAGTAAGGTTCATAATTATATCGGTGTCACGCGCAGTCAGGCAAACACTAACCGATCTCACTCAATGACCACGAAGTGGCTATCACAACTTGAGCGAATGCTTTGCGCCATCTCTAAGATGCCAACACTAGATGCAGGAGAACCAAATCGCAACAAAGCACCGATCGTCTCGGATTCCCTCTGCACTTGCCATGGAGAGAAACGGAGAGAAATTACCTCCAAGATGCGGTGCATCGCCCATTTATGGACATGCGTGACAAAAAGCGTGCTAGGAAGACAGGGCAAATAAGCACTTGCTCCCGCCCCCCCCCCCCCCCTCCCCCCCAGCCCTAGCACATGCTTGATCACATTTCTGTGCATTCACTCCCTCTCCATCCCCCTTGCGCTTAAGGAATCGTCAGCTTTCATGTTTCTCCAAGCGCTGCGAGCTGCCACGTGCCCTGCAGTCTACGCAAATTGTTTACCAGTGCGACAATGATTATTGAGCAGAGACATGTGATTGTTGAAACGTGTTGAATCAAATATGCCAACCTGCGCTTAATAAGCACTCTCTGAAATGTAAAACTACCATATAAAACATTCCTTTGTTTTCTATTCGTTTAATGGCACAGAGGTGGCCTGCCTCAAATATTTTTACCAGTTAAAGCCAGAGACACCTTGGCGTCTGATCCGGCATACATCTTGTTGTAACAATAGCCTCATCCAACAGGTTTCGTTAAGTTCCATTAGGTTCCCAACTGTTAAAGCACCAATCTTTCAGGCAAATTGTACATTGTATCAAATGGTGTGTTTGTAGAATATCACATCCTTCTGATCACATTCCTTCCCACCTTCTTTGTGCAGGGACAGACTCTGGTGTAGAGCTTGTGGTGCCTACCAGCACGGTGCCAGTCACCGTCACACCGTCAGCACAACCAGCAGAGCCTAGCACTGCAGCTGGTATGCAAAAGATCATGTGCACGTTGGCATGGTGACAGCTACTTGTGTAGTGCAGATTCTACTTAACGTTGGTTAACGAGCTCATGCCGCAGACTAGTTTGTTAGGGGTAGTGCATCATCGTTTGGTAGGATAGTTGTGCTACAGTGCAGTCCACTTATAACGATAGCACATATAACAATATACAGTATAGACCACTTATAATGTAACCGCTTATAGTGCAGGACCGGATATAGTGCAGTCTTTTCAGACTCCCGTTAATTTTCCCATAGCACTCCATGTACTATACACATATCGCTTATAGTGCAGTTGCGGGAAACGAAATACCGGTTACAGTGCGGCTGCCTGGGAGTACGGAAGTCAGCGGAGACGGCAAACGCTCCCCTCAAACGGGCGCCCCAAGGAGTGCTCGAGGAGGAAAGAGAGACGAAGTGGAGGAGATGGGCACGTGGTGCGAACGAACAGCCAGTGAGGCTGAAACCAGAATCTTGAGTGCGAGTTGTGAAATATCACGGCGCGCATAGCGAGCGAGGGCCACGAAACTGCCAACGCCATCAAATGCTCGCTTCACGATAATGGCAGTAAACGAAACTTCAGGGAGCGGGCGGTGCCGGCACAGCACGGCGAAGGGCGCACGCGAAGACCGTGGAATGCGAGGGAGGAGGGCGGCAGGGAAGCGGATTTCACCTCGGCAACTCCGCCGCTTCGGTGGCTCCCCTCGCCCTCCCTTGTAGCTCCCTCACTTTCGACTGTCACCGTGTGCGCCCGCCGCCGTCCCGGCCCGGCGCCAGCTCCCCGAAGTTTCGTTTTCTGCCTTTATCGAGAAGCGGGCGCTTGCCGGCATGGGCAGTTTCGTTGGCCGGCCTGTGACAGCGCCGCTGCTTCCCTCTGCGCCGTAGCCGCAGCGTGCAAGGTCAACACGTCATTTTCTACGCGTGGCTACGGTAGCGTGGCTGAGACGTCGGCACATCGCGCATGTTCCGGCGCAATGCAGAGTCGGCGACCTTGCCATTTGAGAGAGGGTGAAATTTGCGCCACATTTTTTCTTTCTTTCCTTTTTTTTTCTTTTTTTTTTTTTTTTTTTTTTGTTTTGTTCGCGCGCATCATTGAGGGGTCTCTCCTAAGCTTTTCCGGTGCCGGAGCAATGCCGGTCGGAGGCGCCGGCGCGTGATTTCGTTCGAATTAACGAGATTCGACTGTAAATCGAATGCAAACGTTCTAGCCACATTCCTCGACTGTCGCATACGCGTGGTGGCTCGATGCACATGTTTTGCGTATGTGCGGGCCTTAAAAATTGTTGCTTTGGTTATAGTGCGGATAGTCGCTACTCCGGCGACTTATGTTAAGCCGTCTACACTGTATTGGTTTTAACGATAAGTCTGCTTAAGATTACCAACTTATGCATTGGGGCTATGAGAAAAACAACAAACATATATAATGATATGTTATTCACCGCATGTAGGATATAACGATCAGAATATTGCCTTCTAGGCGGTGTTTTCCATGCAGAATAATTGTGACATTTATGTTGCTAAGTTCTTAAACAAACGATGCTGAGACGGGGTGAAAAGTGTGCCTACACGAGTTGGTATCTTCCGCCATTACCACACAGTGTAACCTGCCCGCGTGCCGATTGTAAAAGCCGCGGAGAGCATCGCAAGTTGGCGCCAGCCCCTTCGCATCCGTGTCGTCGATCGTGCTACTTGTGTCAAGAAAAAAGAAGAGAGAGAGAGAGAAAAAAAAAGAAAAGTGAAGCGGCGCCCATCCTTCCTGCACACTCTCTCGGCGAGCGCGGAAGCAACCTGAAAGCAGCGGGCTGCCCAGTTAGTAGAGGATTGCGCCGTCAAATTGCAAAGCTGTGTGTGATACGAAGGTGCAAATTTCGCAAGATTCAAAGAAGTACTAGCTTGTGCAGTCAATGATATTGATGTTTCTGAAAACCGGGAGCGCCGCAGTCATGAAGACTGGTCCCAATGGTCATGCTGATCAACAGAAATGGCGTGCTTTGTGTGCCAGGATGAGACCCCTTATGGTTGAAACCAACACAGTGGAAGTCGCTGACATTATCGAGCTCTAGCAGCATGTCACTACTGACGATGAAACAGGTGGTGCTGCAATGGAGGAGTTTCTGAGGGCCGATAGTACTGCCTCGTTCTGTAAAGAGATGTCCAGCAGAGCGATCATTGTGTCAAATAGTGGCGTTGTGCGACGGAGGCGATGGCAGCAGTGGCAGTGACGATGAGATTGACTATGGCCCATCTTTGAAACTGACCCCGATCGCGTCGCTCATTGATTTAATGCACGCTAAAATATTGCCGCTAGTGTTTGGCATTAGCTGGATGCGATGCATACTACAGTTGTGAGCTTGAAGCTCCTGTGAAAGCAAGTGCAGAATTCTGACTCTTTCGGCATGCCTAATGCTTGACGCGCTGTTTAGAGATATAAATAATCGTTGTAGTTTTCACTGCCTACTTTCTACGTGTATTTTTAGCGTAAGTGGCAAATTTGGTTTTGGAGCTACAAAGGTATGTTCGGCAGTTTTTTACAGCAGTCCAGACATAGCGATTATCGGTTATAACAATCAGATTTTTCGTTCTTTTTAATATCGTTATAAGTGGACAGCACTGTATATCTGTAAGGGAATGTGCTGTTAGTGCTAATTAAACCAGTTCCCACAGCGTGTGGAATCCGCAGATTTTCTTTTTTTTTTTAACACGAAAGTGTTTTATGCCGGGGTCCACCAAGACTTCACTGACGTATTTCCGTCACGGAAATACGTCATAGAACATAATACAAAGAAAGAAACCAGAAGAAAAAGTTCCACAAACATGCAAAATTTGGAAATCGAACCCACGACCTCTCGGTCCGCGACGATAGATCGCCGAGCGTTTAACCAATTGCGCCACAAACGCATATGCAGAGAGCTACACAGACGCGCCTTATATATCTAACACTCCTCCGTGTACCCGCGCTCTTGCTCGGGGCGGTGCCGCCGCCTACGAGCAGAAAAGAGAAGTACTGCATTAGACAGTTTTAGCAGAGCGTTCACGGCCCGCTCCGCTCAGACCGTCGTGTCCTAACGATTCGCGCAGAGCCGCTCAGCGGAACGCAAGCGGGAACGCTAATGCGCGTGCGCACAACGCTTATATCGGCAGCGGAACGAAGAACGCTGCCCACGGTCCGCTACGAAGCTATTTGAGCGGAGCGTTAGGCTGCGTCTACTGGTTGATTTGTCGTTTTACAGCCACGCTGAGCGCGCGTGGCTGGCGTCTCTGGGAGACGCGCTTGTCAAACAAGCCAAATCAACGCAGTTCCTGCAGCCAACGGTGTGCGTGAAATGTTAGCGGAGCGGAGCGTAAGCAACGCTCTGCTAAAACTATGACACTAACGCGCACCGACAGTGAACGCTTCGGTGGTCTCAGCACTACGACGCCTCGATGCCAGCATTCGAAGGGACGCTGGCATCAAGAAGCACTACCAACGCCACCTAGGTGGCGTTCACCGTACTCAGCACAGCGGAGCGTGGCCTCCGCAATTAGCTCTGAAAATGTTTCTGAAGTTGATCGCGGAGGCTGCAATTACGACGCGCTGTACGCGCTGATTTGACTCGGTGACGATTCAGTTACGTGCTTTGTCTTGCGCGTTGTATTAGTGTGTCAGTTACGTGCTTTGTCTTTCGCGTTGTGCTAGCGTGTGCAGCGTAGTGCAGCTTCCATATGCACGACGGTTGCTCATGGTCATCGACGTTGGTAGTCGTGATGGAGGAGACGTGCCACCAGGCGTCAGCGTGGGTGCATCAACGCCTAAGGGCGCTTTAGCCACAAAACACCAATAGAGATTATATATCAATGTGCAATAAACATTACACTACTTCTGTGAAGACACGTTTCACTTTCGTGTTCTATACCGATTCCTATATAAGAGGAATCAACCCATTTTTTTTCGAGGGCTTTGAGCTCCAGGACAGTCATTTAGCGCACAGAAATGAAAATTCAAAATTTATTGTAAGTTCTCCTCTAGGAGGAAGCTCTAGCTCATGCCTTTAATATTAAAATATCTGCAATGCACAGTGCAATATTCCTTGAGTGAAGCCATGCATGATCAAATGTGTTCGTTCCTCAACAGCACCGGACGAGGGCCCATCATCAGCCTCTGGAGGAGGAGGAGGAGGAGCACACAAGCGGCCTCGGGATGTGGACCAGGAGCCGTCCAGGTGGGGGCACCTGTCTCGCTAAGTTGAAAACTTTAAACCCAAAGGATCATGATACGACTGTTAATCCTTTGGATGCCAGGTGTCTTTCTGGATTGCAACAATTGCAATTTCTGTCTAGGTAGCACATTAGCAGGCTCTAAATTGAAATGTGATTCATTGACGACATACATCTGACTGAATATTTTACAACTTTTACAAATGGGCACCCGGGAGGATGGTGCGCAACAGGCCACCATTCTTCTCGGCTCACCCCCTTTCATTTTCCCTCGCACCAACAGTAAATGCTGCGCGAGGCGTGATCTTATTGGACTTTATATGTCCAATTGGAATTTATATAAAACCTAGGCTTCCTCCGGTGCATGTTGTCACGCGCTGGTGGAGAAAAGATAACATGTTTTAAGTGTGAGCCCAGCGACGTTTTTGGTTTTGTGCTCTGTATCGTGCAATTGATCGGGCTGTATACTTAGAGGGGCTCTCCTTAGCTTGAACTTTGTTTATTTGAATAAATTTTCGGTACGCTTAGAGTTTGAGTTAACGAGATTTTACTGGATTATGAGTGGTCGAGTACTAGTGACTGAAATATAATGAGTCACTACGTCATCGGTCTAGTACCTGAATGTCCCGGTGGAATCTCAAATCGTGTCCTGCCTTTACCTCAACTTCTCGATAACTGAAGCTCTTTATGATAATATTGAAGCCTCAACTGTTCTCGAGCATTAATCTATCACTTTAGGTAGACTTATTATTTGCCTTTAGTGTCCCTTTAAAAACTAAACGTGCAATAAAATTTTAATTGGCCAACTTCTGAGTAGATGGCACAAACAGTCTTAAGGATGTTTCGCTTCCACAAATATCTTAGTTCATCTACTAAGTGACGGGAGAGAGTGCATGTGCAGTCCGTGTGCCAGAAGCAAGAAGCGAGAGAAAACGTACAGCGAGAGGGCTCCAAACAACGGAAGAGAGCACACGGAGCATGACTGAGCATCGCATGAGCAAGGAGAGAGGAGCACACGCAGCATGAGAGCCATGAGCAACAAGAGAGCACATGCATCGCAAGTCGTGTTCCACAGGGGAGGAGCACGAGCGATGCGAGCAATGGCAGAGAGAGCATGCGCAGCACGAGCGCTACTAGCAACACGAGAAGAGGACGCGTGCTGCCATAGAGACAACACACAGTGGCGGCACGGCGACGAGACCAAAAAAAAAAACTTTTTAACATTGGGGGTACTTCGAATACAGTAGCGCAGTAGTGGATGGAAGCATCAACCGGTCAGCAGTTGAGGTAAACAAGGCACGTTTAGAGTATTAGCGGGGGGAAAAAAAAGAGCAGCCAAGAGATTGATACAGCCGGATCCGTTACAGGCATAGGTAGCAGTACAAAGGAGAAATAGAAGTTGTGGGGAAGAGAAAAAAAAATTAAGGAGATGTATAGAAAATATGCGAGGATGAAAAGCATGTATAGCATACCTAATTAACCAATAACTAATTAACCTAAAGCAGGCTAGGTGACTTATTTGTCGCCACCCCGTTTCAAAGGGGATACCAATACATACCTGCCAACTCTTCCGAATTTTCCGTAAAGTGTACAAATTCGGACCCGTCTTACGATTTTACGATTGTCGGCTCAATTTTTACGGAAAGTGGTTGTATTCGCGAAATATATTTTAAAGTTGCTAATAAAGTCCCACCGTTGCTGGTGGGCGGGGCGCCACTTACATAGGGACGCATAGAGATGGGGGCGTGTGCCGTAACCTTTATTGTCTGCAGAGTAAGGACATATTTCACTCTTTGACGTTGCCTACGTTATCGGGTCGTTCTTCGACTTGACGACGGCCGGAAGTCACTGGTTGTTGTTACTCTCATAGAGAGTTAGAGACCCACCTGTACGTAAATGGCGCCCCCAGAGACAACGGTGATTTCGGGTCGATGGGGCAGGCACAGTTCTGTATTGGAGGCTGTGGCTTGTCATCTCGCCTGTCACTTTCGCTAGGCTTTTTTCGCGAGTACAACCTGTTTTGTGGGCCCCGTTTTTTTTTTTTGTGCGACGTGCTGCTGCATCGGGTGCAGTGCGACTCCGGCATTCTGGTGCTTCGTAGCTGTAGCGGTTGCGAAGTGTGATGGTCTGCTCGAAGCCTCGTCAGTACTAGACTCTATCAGCACTTCCATGTGTGTTTGAAGTCGTACTCCTTGGGAGAATTCCCGTGCCCCCCCCCCCCCCCCCCCGGTCGCGAGTTTACGAATGTGAAAGTCTTGAGGTTGGCAGGTATGGCAATAAACCATCAACATCATCAACAGTACCGTCTCCTAGCTGAGTTGTCTCCTCTATAGTAGAGTGTGCAAAATTTTTAAGTGACTTCAGATCATGCGTTTTCCCAGTTAGTAAGTTTTTGTATTATTTTTTTTCCAACACGTGTAAACGACCTTCTACTGTACTGCTCGCTGTAGCTGCCCACAGCATGCTGAAAGATCTTGGAAGTGACGTGCTGGGATTCACATCCCATCTGCTAACCACCAGTTGCACACATAGTCTACTTAGGCGCTGTAAAGACTGCTAATGAGAAAATTACACAATTACCAGCCCTGCAGCTTTGCTGAGGTAGCTTCTGTAGTGTATACTATGCATTTATAACCAATTTAGCCAAAGTGGAATTTCGTTGCGCTTGTCTTTAAAAAGCTGTCTTTCTTCATTCCTATGTATTTGCTTTATTGTGCAACTTGCAGGGTGCGCACAGGTCCTTGAAATCCTTGAAAACCCTTGAATTTGAAAGTTCCATTTTCAAGGCCTTGAAAGTCATGGAATTTCTTTTGCGTCCTTGAATTCTTGGGGTTTTCACGGGGTCCGACAGTGCGACTCACATTAAATGGCGGTTGAGGGTGGTCCCGGCGAACTTCATTGTTTTCCGCAACGCCGGGCCATCATGCTTATGTGTAACGAAAAAAGCAGTTACATGAATCTTAACAGTTGAATTTGGTAGTATTTAACTTTTTTGGGGGGTTCGCCTTGGGCTGGATTTATTGGCAGCCCACTAAAAACAGGTACAGCCTCATAGCCTGAGCGTTGTCTGTTGGCCACATTGTGCTTTGTTTATCTGCGTGTGCGCTCCGGTGTCGTCGACGCTTGGTTTGCTTTTTCCCCCGTTTCGGCTGTGGTAAACATGGTTCAGAATAATGCCTGGGAAATGTAAATTCCAAAGCGCCTGGCTCAGCAATGACGATTACAAACTTTGGGTTGCGCCGGATACATCGGACCCCCACCGCGCGAAATTTTGAGGAGCCTTAGCAGGCTGGATGAGTTTTTTCATGACCTCCTGAGCTTCAATCCCTCCTACAAAGAGCTGTGGAAAGCAGTCAGGCTGTTGCTTGTTTTGAGCCATGGGCAAGCAACTGTCGAACGGGGGTTCAGCGTCAACCGCCAGATCTCCGTAGTGAATCTGAAAGGTTTGTCATACATTTCACAGCGTATCATATGTGACGCAGTGGACAGGGCAGGTGGAATTTTGAATGTTCCTATAACAAAAGAACTCAGAATAGCTGTGTCCGCAGCGAGGCAGCATTACGGTGCACACTTGGAATCGGAAAAGAAACGGTGCCAGGAAAACTCAAAGCAGACAAAAAGGCGCACAATCATGGAAGAAGTTGAGGGGTTGCAGACGAAGAAAAAGAAGCTTGAAGCAGTCGTTGCCGATTTAACGGCCTTTGCAGATGGATATGCAGAAAAAAAGGCTGAGAGAACCGGTGACATCTCGTACGAGGTGAAATCAAACAGCTTGAGAAAAACCGCAAAAGGGAAGGCTGAAGAACTCGGCAGCATTAAGACGCAAATAGAAAAGAAACTGAAAGACCTGCCCTGAGCTTCAAGATTTCATCTAGTCGAATGAAACTGTACGTTCACTAAGTCAAATAACTTTCCTTTGTTCTGTCCAATAAAATGTAACGTGTATGAACCACCGTATTAAATATTTAAATTTTTTGAAAGGTCCTTGAAAAGTCCTTGAATTTTTTTCTTGGAAACCTGTACGAACCCTGAACTTGCATAACTTTTGTCATCCGTACTTTGGGGCCAGTAGCGGGAAAGCTGAACAGAGGTTGGGGTTGTGCAGCTCGGACACACAGAGCAGCCTGGGGTCCACCGCACCACGGTCCGAGTCACCGCTCTCCAAGAAGCTCAAGCCATCTGCGAGCACGACCGAGGTTGTCTGCACCCAGGAGGCCTCGCCTTTGGTCGAACCTATCGAGGAAGGTGGGCCTCTCCCCAGCTCACTCACTTTCATGCTAAAGATTGCTCCTTATTGTCGCATGTGTAACCCGCCTACAAAATTAGCAATATTTTGACACTATCCCCCCTCCCTCCTCAACGAGGGGGGAGGGGGGAGTGGTGTCATTGTTAGTGTTTTACATTCTGATTTTTAAATAAATGAGGACAAGGCTTGGTTTGCAGTATTCCATGCATAGATTGTTCTTTGAATATTCTCGTTTTGTGTGTTTTGGACCCACTTTTTTTTAAATCTTTATTATTATTTTTTTCCAGGCGTGTCGAGTTCTCTCGCCGGAACCAGTGCAGAAGAGCCGCAGCAGTCCACCACGGTGGATGACGTCATTGTTGTCGAAAGTGATGACGAGGCAATCGAAGAGGAGCAGCCGAAGGTAAGGATGTGCTCTTGCATTCCGCTGGTTGTGCGACTAATTGTACTATGTAGTGGTTATAAGCAGCTACTTGACGAAAAATTTTTTGCGAAAAGGTCCTTAATTATGCATATATTGTAAAGTTAAACGGGAATTGAGTGTTGTCTATACTCCTATATCTTCCATTTGCTGCTTTTGCAGCTTTTTAAAGGCTTTGATGTGCTTGAAAGTGAGGAATGCCAGTTACATGGAGACATAAAGCCAACAGACACTGAAGCCAAGGAAAGCATCGGGAAAATTAATTGTGGTTGAAATTGGAATGTAGAAAATAATGAAGAAAAAGGAAATGAAAGCGGACTAAAAGATAACTTGTTGCCAGCGGGAGCCGAAACTGCAACGTACGCGTAATGCAGAGGTTGCGAGTTCGGCTCTTGCCGGTGACAAGTTATCTTTTTGTCCACTTTCATGTTCCTTTTATTCATTATTTTCTACATTCCAAATTAAACCACACTTAATTTCCCCGATGCCTTTCTTTGGCTTCATTGTCTGTTGGCTTTATGTGGTTATGATTAACCCTTTCAGGGTCAATACCGTACAAGTACGGCCTCCGCGAACACCCTCAACATGGTCAATGGCGTACATGTACGGTATCGCTTGTACATTTAAAAAGCGCGCCTCTTTTGATCATTTCTTTCGCTTCGTATGTGCTGCCACTCGACGGGAAGACAAGGAATTTTTTCCTTGTGCCAATTCCTCTGTGTTTTTTAAATTGTTTTTCCGTTTTTTTTTTTTTTTTTTTTATGGCAATGGCGCGTCGGCTATCGCTTGCGCATCGGGCGTGCGCGGCACCAGCGGCAAGTTACGGTTTTCTCCTGTGGCGGATCCCGCTTGTTGTATGCGCTAAACTGATGGCTATCTGGTTTCAAATCTCTCAAAGGGTGACCGATTGTTACTCGATCGTTTATCGCCCACCGCAGTGCGATTACACCTGTTCCCAGGCAGCCGCGTATACACACAAACGATGCTGCCGTTTTTGCGTTTCCTTTTTTGGAGACCACAAAAGCTCTATTCGCACCTTGTTGGCGATAAGACGAAGGCTTCTCACTTGTTTCGGTTTCCGGACGTGCACACAACCATTTTTCAGTGCGCTTATCTTCTTATTCATGAATAAACATTGTGTATTTTACAACACAACCAATTTTTCCTCACTTTACTGTCACTTTAAAAAATATTATGACCCTATTTTTGCGAAATAGGTTCTTTCAAAGAACTTAAATCAGCAATAAAAGAAATCGACCCTGGGGGGCTGCATTTGGCAAAAAAAATTTGACGCTCAAAGGGTTAACATCGAGTCCCTCGGTTCCCCTTCTTCTTTAGTTACATGGAAAATATATATAAAAAAAAAACAGAGGATGACCGAACTTGCTGGTTTTTAGCATTTATTCTGAATACCGTTATTACTATTTATGCTTTTCGACGAAGAATAATGAAGAGGCCCACAATAACTTGTGGGCCTCTGGAACTGTAATGGCAAGTTAATTTTTTTATTCATTACTTTATTCATTACATTATTTTAGGAAGTAACATTAACATTATTTGTGCTTTCGCAGACACAGTTTATCTTTGTTTCTGCTTGAACTGTTACATCATGATTCACCCATAAGGTTCCAGCCTAACCATGCCTGTCTCACTAATGTTGCAATGCACTCATACCGTGAACCATTTTCTACGGAGATGTTCCAGTACAATCTGCTAATTAGTTAATGAAAATTGAGGCTGTGGAAATTCACTGTTTTTGTGGACTGACATGTGCTGTGACTCATTTTGTGATACAGACCGAACAGTTGGAAGGGGCCGAGTCTGGCATGGAGGACGATTACGAAGACGAAGAGATGAACGTCACATGTGGCACAGTGAGTCACTAGCAGCTATGGCTTCTCTTAATTTGCATTAGATACTCTTGTACCTCGTTGTTATCCACGCACTCGGCAAAAGGTTGTTTTCTTTTTTTTGTTTTTTTTTTTTAAGCCAGTTTGCTTACATATCGAATGGTCTTGGACTGGCCAACTACTGTATTTACCCAATTCTGTCATGCCCTCAAATCTGACGCACACCCAGTTTCAATGGGTTCAAAGTAAGCAAATAATGTGCATTCGAACCTATTGCTCCTGACGTGATGTATGCCTTGGGTTCGATTGAAAGCGTGCGAGGGTGGGCCAAGAAGGGTCGTGGCTTGATGAGTGTTGTCTTCCCCTGCGAGCATGGGGAAAGTGGGGAGAGGAGCGAGCTTGTGGTAACGCGATCAAGTGCGCGTGAAGGGAGAGGGAAGCAGGTTGCTGCGCATCTCCATTTCTAATGCGGCCGTGGCTTCGCATGGCTGTCGGCGCGGCTGAGCACACAGGCAGCCTGCGCTCCCTGTTTTAGAGGTAATCTGCCGTGTGTGCAAAAAGTGGGCGTGCCTAGACAGCAGGGCATCATTTGTGCGATCTTCCTGTGTGTTTATTATTGGAGGTTGGGTAATCTCGAGTTTCAGAGATGCGTTGAAATGAGAGGCAGACGCATTGGCTTTCCCTGATAACGCTTTTCATGATAGCGTCATCCCGCTGCGGGTGGCACTATCAACTTAAGGGGCGGAGTGAACGCGAAGATGTGGCAGGCTTCACTTCATACTGCTGTTGTGAAGATATCGTTGACATGACATGAAACCGTATCTTTTGTCGCCAACTCTGAAGTTCAACAAAATGATTGTCTTCTCTTATTCAATTTTGCTTTATTCAGATTGCCGAATAGTGTGCAAAATTTGCGGCCCTCTTCCTTCTAAGAAAAAGCCATCGGCAACTGTATTTGTTTGCATAAAAGTCGTTATATCGAAATTTCGATATAATGAAACAAATTGCCAATTTTACTAACTTCGTTATAGTATTGAGGTTTAGCTGATAATAAAATTTGGATATAATGAAGCAAATTTCCAATATTACTGACTGTTATATGAAGGTTGAACTGTATTTAAAAATGAGCAAGTTTTTGTAGGAGCTACATAAATGAATGAGTGTAACACCTTCAGGGCACCAGGGCGCGTGGA
Source organism: Dermacentor silvarum (assembly GCF_013339745.2). NCBI lineage: Eukaryota > Metazoa > Arthropoda > Arachnida > Ixodida > Ixodidae > Dermacentor > Dermacentor silvarum. The sequence continues at coordinate 16,198,466 of NC_051158.1, forward strand.
CACATCTGGGCACAACCACCCTGGCACCTGATAGTGTTACACTTAAAAACACCTCATGTAGTGCAGTAATTTAAAAATTCAATCTACCTAAACATGAATTCCCACCAACTCGCCCAAGTTTCTCTTCTACTACCACAGTAGCAGCTTACTTTTCTTAGCTGCTCTTTTGCTGAACACAAGGTCAGGGGTTCGATCCCCTGCTGTAGCAGCCACATTACAATGGGGTAGTGGAATATATAAATTTATCTCTGTGCTTAGATTTCGAAAACTAATATTGTGCATCGCGAACAGACAGGACATATCGGAACACAGATGACCTACATAAGTGCTGTGTGTGTCATTTTCTTATACCCCCTGTCTATTCATGCTGCACAAACTCAATTTTTAAGTACAATGTACCAACTAGCCCATGAGCAAATTCTTTTAAAGGGAAACTGAGACATCCACCCAAATGTAGCAATTGCTACAATGGAAACCCAACTGGGTTCCTCGAAAGAAAGCCTCGCAGTTGAAGAAAAATTCGTCCTGGTCCGGGACTCGAACCCGGGACCACCGCCTTTCCGGGGCAGCCACTCTACCATCTGAGCTAACCAGGCGGCTAGCAGATGGCAGGGTGAAGTCGAATTTGTCGACAACTCGAAGCAAAGGCAAGTGTATGACGTAATAGTTCAGCGGAAATCCGCTAGGTGGAGATAAGTAATTAAAGGGAAACTGAGACATCCACCCAAATGTAGCAATTGCTACAATGGAAACCCAACCGGGTTCCTCGAAAGAAAGCCTCGCAGTTGAAGAAAAATTCGTCCTGGTCCAGGACTCGAACCCGGGACCACCGCCTTTCCGGGGCAGCCGCTCTACCATCTGAGCTAACCAGGTGGCTAGCAGATGGCAGGGCGAAGTCGAATTTGTCGACAACTCGAAGCAAAGGCAAGTGTATGACGTAATAGTTCAGCGGAAATCTTCAACTGCGAGGCTTTCTTTCGAGGAACCCGGTTGGGTTTCCATTGTAGCAATTGCTACATTTGGGTGGATGTCTCAGTTTCCCTTTAATTACTTATCTCCACCTAGCGGATTTCCGCTGAACTATTACGTCATACACTTGCTTTGCTTCGAGTTGTCGACAAATTCGACTTCGCCCTGCCATCTGCTAACCGCCTGGTTAGCTCAGATGGTAGAGCGGCTGCCCCGGAAAGGTGGTGGTCCCGGGTTCGAGTCCCGGACCAGGACGAATTTTTCTTCAACTGCGAGGCTTTCTTTTGAGGAACCCGGTTGGGTTTCCATTGTAGCAATTGCTACATTTGGGTGGATGTCTGTTTCCCTTTAATTACTTATCTCCACCTAGCGGATTTCCGCTGAACTATTACGTCACGCAAATTCTTTTGTGTGCTTTTTGATTTAGGTGCACAATAAAAGCCCATGTTCTGCACATTTTGCGCTCAACTGATGAATAAACTTCCCTGTGCAAAACCTCATTGTCGCGGATTAGACACTCAGTTCCTGATTGATTCATTGATTGGTATTTATTGATTGACTGATATTTGTGTTCTTCATAGCACAGGAGAGCCAGAGGCCGGCAAATTGAGTTTTGTGTTCCTCATAGCGTAAGGGTGGTTAGGGGTAGGCTTTACACTAACTTTAGCCACCTAAAGAAATTTTCACCATGCACTGAACTCTTTTGAGACTGGCATTCTCGCTGTATGCTGTCTCTGTTCATCGGTGTGTGGCCCTTGTGACCAGAAAATGTCAAAGTTGGCGTCATGGCGGGGATCCCTTTGCAGGGTCGTGGCCCCGATGAAGCAGATGTGCCGGAGGAGGACATGGCAGAGCCAGAGTCGCTGGACGACACTGAGCGGGACATGGACGATGCCAACGAGATTGAGATCGTAGGTCAGTGCACTTCCAACAAAAAGTGGACACTGCTGATGTTGTGCACTACAATCTTTGCGTTTCAGCTATTTGCTGCAGAACATAGTGCTTAGTCTCCGAAATGTGTGCCTCATCTCCCAAGAGATGATGTGCTAGATTCACTCTTGTTAAAGCAAGTCAGCTAACACTTGAGTGATGGCTATGTGAATGGAATTGCTTCTGAAGGTCGGTAGGTCAGCAGTATATACTGTATCATTGTCATCATTATCAGTGTATTTAAGTAAATCATAGGACAATAGGTTCTTCCTGCTATCTTCAATGAACTGTGTCCTTTGCCAACCATAGACACCATGAACCTGTAAATTTCTGTTAACCCATCGTATTTTCTTCCACTTGACCCTTAAATGTGTTTCCCTTTCTGTGACCCTCACTTTGCTACCATAACAGGGCTGTAGTCATTAATTCAACACATTGCGCTATCTGCCCAACTCCACTGCTGCCTCTAAATCTCAACTGCCAATTAAAATAGCTATTCAGTAAGAAATGCAGATATGTTTTCATTTGTCTTCCGAAAGCTTTCGGTGGCAGGTTTCATGGGAAAGTTGGCAAAAGCAGCACTATGAGCTGGCGAAATTCTGTCGCAAATTTAGCAATCTGCCTGAAGACATGCATGGTGTGCTTGTCTTCACTCGCTTACTGTAATTGTTCCCTGCAACTGCTTTATCAGCCTGGTCCCAGTGTACCCCCGCAGCTCATGCTCGGGATTGCAGCAGGCGCTCTGCATGGTTGCTTTATTTGTTTTGTTTTTTTTGTCTATTTGAAAACTTCCGTCAACATGTGGTGCCATGTGCAGACCTTGGTGATGAAGCAGGCGAGGACAATGAAATGGAGGAGCCTCTGGCTGAGGATGAAGAAGTACAGCAGGGCTCGTCTGTGCCGGTCGAGGAAGAGGAAGAACTCCAACCGGCCGCCAACACATCCTCTGCAGCGGAGGTGCCGGCGTCTTTGCTGGTAGCGCCTCCGTTGCTGCAGCAGCACAGGCCTTCCCTGCTGCCCCGAGTGCGCAACGAGCGCCTGGCGTCGGTGCGTCACCTTTCTCACACAAGATGACCCTTCCTCTCATTTGTGATACAGTCGATTTCTGTTAATTTGACCGATGGGGCCGACAAAATTTATCTAAATATGCGGCGTGTCGAATTAAGATGCAGACTGAGTGAGTACGAACTTTATTTAGGTCCTGAAGAGAAAGAATTAAAGCGGCCCCGCCAATCAATCCGGTGGCTCCACCCAGGTCGGGTCTGGTAGACAGAGTCCTTTGGCAACGGCCCGGGCCCTCTGGACAGCCTTGAGCTGAGCGATGAGCTCTGTGCTTCTGATCGCTGAGTCCCAGGACGACTGGTCAGGAAAGTCCGTGTGCGCGTTGGCAGGGCACAGTCAGAGCATGTGTTCGGAGTTGTTGTATTCGTGGCCACAGTGTGGGCATTCAGTAAGAAGGTCAGGATTGATCCTGCTTAGTGTTGTTGGTTTGATGCATGTCCTAGTCTGCAACTGTCTGTAAGTGACGGCCTGTGCTTTTTTGAGGTTTTGGTGAGGAGGAGGAAAAATTCTTCGTGCTAACCTATGATTTGAAGTGATTTCGTGGTATGATACGAGCAGGTCTTTGTTGTCTAGATCCCTCCAAGCTGGGTTGAAGCGAGGGGGCGGACCGCAGACACGGAATGTGAGTTCTCGCGCCAGTTGGTCTGCCCGCTCTTTCGGATTACAGTCGGGAGGTCCGGAAATGTTGCCCATGTGGGCCGGGAACCATGTGATGTGTGGGGACGTGAGATTGTCTCCTCCCGTTTCTTGGAAGAAGATTTTGTTGACAACCATAGCTGCTTTCCTAGAGACGAAGGCCGCCGAGAAGGTTCTAATGGCTGTTCTTGAGTCCGAGTAAATGACGGAGGCTCCTTTGCAGCTTCGAAGGGCCACTGCGATGGCCATTTCTTCTGCTTCGTGAGTGAAGTTGGTAACTACTGTGGCTACGTTGGCGAGTGAGCCATGGGCGTCCACCACAGAGACCTTGTAGGCACCTCGATTCCAATATCAGGCCGCGTCAACAAAGAGGACTTGCGTTTCGTTACGTTGATGTTGTCAAGGATTGCCTTCGCTCTCGCTTTTCTCCGCCCTTCATTGTAAGTCAGGTGTATGTTTCTTGGGATTGGATCAACGGTTATTGACCTCTTGGCATTTGTGCATAGTTGCGACTTCTCTGGTGGCATGAAAAGGGGCTGTATGCCTGCTTCTAGTAGTATCTCGATGACTGCCCTTGTGAATGAGAGCCAACTAATCTGGGCATTTCGCTGTGCTTCAAAGAGTTCGGTTGCTGTGTTGTGTAGCCCCAATTGGAGGAGTCATTCCGTGCTAGTGTTTCTAGGGAGGCTTAGGACCTTTTTCAATCCTGTTCTGATTAGTGTGTTTTGTTCAGCTCTGTTGTCTTCTAGTTGAGGAAGGGGGCGACGTAGGTTACGTGGCTGATGAGGAAAGCGTGAAATGCTTTCATGAGGTTGTCCTCTTTCAGTCTGTCCCTTGTGCTGGCGACCTGTGGTATGACCCTGGTGAAGTTGAGGGTGCTCTTTGTGATGCGTTTTAGTGCCTCCGCGCTGTCATTGCTGTATAAGCCCCAATGACCTTGCCCAGGACCTTAATTGTGTTACACCTGGGGATGTTTCCTCCGTCCTTGGTGTGTAGGTGATGGGGAGGGAGGTAACGGGCTGTCTCTGCCTGGGGCCTTGTTTGCGCAAGAGGAGCTCTGATTTTTTTGGGGAGAGCTTCAGCCCCGCGTTTGTAAGGAAAGCTTCTGTGGTGTCCAGCGCTTGCTGTAGGTTCTGCTCCAGAGTGCCTAGCGGGCTGCTCGTGGACCAAATGGTGATGTCGTCCGCGTAAATCGTGTGCCCTACCCCCGGGACTTTCGAGAGTTTGTTTGCGAGATCGTGCATTGCGATGTTGAAAAGAAGTGGCGAAAGCACTGACCCTTGCGGGGGGCCAATGTTACCTAGCATGTGCTTTCTGCTTCTGATTTGTCCGACGTTTATGTTGGCCGTTCGGTTATCCAAAAACGATCTTACAAAATTGTGGAAATTTACTCCGAGATCTAAAGCGGAGATGTAGCTGAGGATGTGTTGGTGCCTGACCGTGTCGAAGGCCTTGGTTAGGTCGAGCACCAGGATACTTTTTACATCCCTGGATTTGTTGTCTATAACGGCGCTCCCGATGAGTAGCATGGCGTTTTGTGTGGGCAGTGATTTTCTGAAGCCTATGAGAGTGTGGCAGAATAGGCAGTTTTCTTCAACGTGCTCTCCAATTCTATTGTGGATGGCATGTTTCGCGACCTTCCCGAGGCACGACGTAAGGAAGATGGGCCTCAGTATCTCTGCATGGAGTGGTTTTCCAGGTTTCAGGATGAGGACTACATTGGCAGTTCGCCATTCGTCCGGCACCAGGCCTTCAGCCCATACCTCGTTAATTTTGCTCGTAATGATTTGTATGGCCTTGTCATCTAGATTTCTGAGTAGTTTGTTAGTCTATCTGGGCCGGGCGCCGAGCGTCCGTTTAGGTCGTGAAGGGTGTGCACAATCTCCGAAACCTTGAAAGGATGATCCAGCCACAGTTGAGGTGTCCCATTGTACTCGCATGTCATGTCGAGGCAGAAAAACAAATGCCAAAACACTGCCTCATTCATTTGGCAATACTTTCCAAATTTTCGCACACCCCCGAATCAAATGCGTGCCCCCACTTTCGATCTGTCCAAAGTATAGAAAAAACATAGAAATGTCAATAAAGCACCTAAACAAAGTAGAAATCCAGTGAGCACTTGACTTTTTAGCAAGAAAATAGGCAATGGTCAAACGCTCGTTTCACAGCGTCGGCACGTTTCCTAAAATCACCTGCTCCACAATACATCTGTTCTATGCGGTAAAGCATACAAACACCATTAAGGCGGTCTTGATATCAGGTGTTTCGATCCCCTTTTTCAAAAAAAAAGAAAGGTGCATGTTAGAATCTGATAAATACCGTAATAAAACATTGTGAGCTACAGTTATTGCTTCGGAATCTCTCTACAGCAGGCCAAAAATAGCCGTTTTTGACGTGAGATTGATGTGCGATTAATGCAATCACTGTCCCCAAAACTCTGCTGAGCTGGATGCTGCCATTAAAGGGGCCGGAATTGGAGTTACTGTAAGTAGGGGTCAGGCAATCTCCCTGCTGACTGGTCAAGTTCGAATTATCCAGCGAAGGCCAATTTTAGTATCGAAATAATGAGAGCTTGGGCCCATAGAATTGATGTGGGCACTGACGGGAACCTTCGGCCGAGATCGAATTAACTGAAAAATCCAATTGACCGAAGTCGAATTTGCGGAACTCTACTGTACATGCTGCCGGCGCTAAAACTTAACAGGGCACGAAGAGAGAGAACATGTAACACTACATGTGTCTTCTCTCTAAGTGCTTTTTGCACTGGTATCATTTATAGTTAAACCTGGATATAACGAAATTGACGAATTCCAGAAAAACTTTGTTATAAAGAGGATTTCGTTATATGCAGGTTAGGCACGAAAATTCGAAAAACAAACGCTTACCGTATTTACTTGATTCTTACCGCTTACCGATGGCGTCGTATGATGCATAATGAATGCACTTTTTTTTCCCCGAAAAATGTGTGCAAAGTTTAGGGGTGCGTTCATTACGCGGGGTAAAATTTTGAGTGATTTCTTTTTCCACAGCCACCTCTAAAAAATTTGCAGTTTTGCCCAAAAGGCGAACCATCGATTGCGATAGCAAATGCGTAGACAGCTACACGAAGTCATGATAATAGTTTTATCGGCAGTATAAACTTGCAAACATTCGCTGACCATGTAAATTAACAAGCATATATGAACACATCACACTTAATGAATGCGGACACTCGCTGTCAAAACGTTGGCATGAGGAATCGCTGCAGCAGCAGCGAGTGAAGTGACCTGCGTAGGGGTGTATCACTTTAATGCAAACTGAGCGGCGAGAATGGAGCATGCACAAAGGTATAAGCCGCCGTCGCACCTAGACTCGGCCACGCAGTGTGCAGTTGCTGCACCGCACCCTCCCTCCCCTCCCTCCGGCACCTATGGCAAAAATGTGCCTGGAGTGTCCATATAATTGCTATCGTAATAAAAGTAGGAGACACGCTGTATCATTCGGCGTCTGATTCGGCGTCCGATATGGCGTCCGATACGGCGTCTGACACAATTGTACACGCCGGACGCCATGTCAGACTCCGAATCATACTGTGTGCCTCCTACTTTACATCAGCAAGTTAAGGGGTGCGTTCATTATGCGAGGAAAAGAAAAAAAAAAACACACTTGTTTGGAAAAGCGGGGCGTGCGTTCATTACGCGAGTAAATATGGTATTTAATTATCTCTAACAGGAAAGAAAGTGGCCGACATGTGGATTGACATGATATATATAAACACAAAAGTAGCATGCAGCTTTTCATGTTGTATCTTGAGTGTAACTAATTGTGGAATACAGAGTCAGCGTCTCATGTAAAAGGGGACTATACTGGATCGGCACTCTGCTGTTTAGACATTTCTTATGGGTCTAATAGCTGTGAGGTAGTTGGCATGATATGAGGCTTGAGTGACTGGCCTTTCAAGTATGTGAGGGCCTGTATGCAATGTGACTGTATGGGCGTCACTCGCCTACAGGAGAATATGAGGCCCAAAGGACTTCGCTGTCAAAGACATGAAATGTTATTACTGAAGGGAAGTCCGTGTGAGTGGGCACACATGTGATAGGAAAGTGAAGGCCATCATGTTTAATGCGCGGCGATGCAACAAACATTTCAATTGCTTCTTCACCAGTGACCCTCTTTAGCAGAATTGGGACCTCCATTTTTTTTTTTTTTTGTGACACTTTTTTTATTGCATCGTTTTCTTCCTGCAGAGTCAGAGTGCTGCAGGCTTCGAGGAAGGGGATGACAGCATCGTGCCCAGCACACCGACCCTCTTTGTGCCTCGAAGGACTGACGGCTTTGCCGAGGCTGTCGGGTGAGTTGATGATGTTGTAGACTTGCGGTTTTGCTTAGATTGCAGTTGAAGAGTGACTCAGTAATCAGTTTGAGTAGCTTTGTACAATCGAACCTCGACATAACAAACAGGGATTATCAAAATAAAACGAGTAATCGCCAAAGGTTAAAAGAAACACAACATATAATTGATGTTTCGGTGCTGCTGTGGGTTCTTTGTTCACATTGAAGAGCAATACAAGAGTGACTGAATATTTTTGCATTAAGCATTGCAGAGTCTGTGTGCATATCCCTGGAATATTACCCTGCATCTGGTTTATTGATAAACCGGTTTGTCATACCCTTGCTACACAGCTTTTCTAAAACTGTGATCCTGTGCAGTGGACAGGACTAGTGTTGAGGGGTGGGAGGATCTACAACTCGTAGAATGTTTTAGCGTTTTCAAAATGAGTGATTATTGAACCAGAGATTGACCAAAAAAAGAAATGCAAACCTTCATGTCAAAAAATTGCCTACTAGTAAAACCACTGCAAGGTTCACAGAAAAAATCATTTGGTAAGTGGAAACGAAAATTGAAAAAGTATATCAAGCTTTAAAAAAATAAAAACCAAGAACCCTATAAACCATACTTATATTGAATGTCAGTATAATGAAGGTATTTTGTGTCAAATGCTACTTTGTTATAACTATGTTCGACTTTATTGATAGCTGACCTCATTTCTGTGTGATTTTACCAGTGGGTTCAATCAGCATCGCTTGTTTATTTGTGCGTAGCTCTCCTCATGTGCCTCATGGAGGCTTTGTATTCGGCACTGCATCCGAAGGGCAGTCTGCACCGGAGCCATCTGGTCTGTCGCAACTCGCGTCTCAGGAAGGTACGTCACAGTTGCACTTCACACAATTTCACCTGTTGCTGTTGACTGTTACGCAGCCCGAAACTTCGTACGAGTTCTTGAGATTGGTCAGCCACAGGAATGTTTTAGCCGTCTAGTTACCGCCTTTTCATGCCATAGCATTAATTTACCCCACTTCGCAAATCGGCACTGTGGAAGCCTGCAGGTTGGAGGAAAATTCATGAAAGAGAAAATTGTCATTCACCTGTCAGTAGAACGAAGCTCTAAAGGAAACCCACATGTGTTTCTCAGAATAATTTGTGAGCGTCAGAGATTCGTAGACTGGTTGTGCTATCTACTCACAAGTTGGTTAAACCAAAATTTTATGGTACGTTTTGTTTTCGATGCAAAGCATCTTATGGTCGGGGCTATGTCACTCCCTCCCTCCGCCGTGCGGCGTCCACACCCCTACTGCGCATGCGCATCCTCCTCCTCTCTTCTCCTTGTCTCATCTCTCCTCCCCCTCCTCTCCTCTCCTTGTCTCCTCTCCTCTCGGCATTCCTCCTCTCCTCTCGGATGCTCCTCTCCTCTCCGGATTGCGCAACGAATGGCAACACTTGCGGCTCCGCGCGCGTTAATGTGAAGCAGCTTAGGTTAGAGGCGCGATGGTAGGCGCCCCAGAGGCACCGGCAACAGTCACCAATGCCGCGCGCGTTTGGTGCGAATGCGGGCAAAACGCCGACGGCGTCGACAACAGTTCTGCGCGTTGCTGGTGCTGCTGCATGTCCAAGTTTATACAGCTGATAAAACTACCTTGAGTCGACCCCATGGCTGCTTCGCATACTACTCAGGGTTCCTCTACGGGAAGATAGTGTAATTTTTTGATACAACAGATAGTGTGACAAAGCTTATAGACTGTCAGTGTTGCTCGCATGTCGTTTTCGGACATGGCAGACTGGCGCGAATATCTTGTATGTTTTTTTAACAGTGCGGAAATTAAAGAACCTTTATGAACTCTGATTCAGAGGACTTCGATAATAATTATGAAGTGTATCTGAGGGGGGCATTGCACAGTGATAAGGAGGCCGTGTTGCCTGAGGAACACCAATTATACTAATTGATACAGTTGATCGTGGATATATCAGACTCAGATGCAGTCGACCCTGATGGGACCGATGAAACTGGTCAAATTATCTGTTGGGTCGAATTAAACAGCAGAAAGAAACGCCGAACCTTGACACTTGGCGGTATTGCTTCGACTTCAAAAAATGTCACAGTTTCGCCCTAAGGGCGAAGCAATGAATGCGATAGCAACACAGCAATGTCATACGAAGTAAGGTGAGCGGCTTTGGTAGCAATATGAATTGTAGTAAACATGAGCTGATTAAGTAAGGAGGTGTGCTGCAGCGTAAGTAGACCGACATGAAGAGAGACTCGATGACCACGAGAAGGCGCGTGTGAAACGGTGGTGTTGATGAGAAGCGCTTCCCGTGGGCAGCGCGTGCGAAGGGACACATCTGTAGCGCTGCACTGCCAATCCGGGCAGCATTGCATGTGTAGCGTGCGTTGGAAAATGTGGCCCGACTATTACTAACTGAATGAACAAGCGTGCTGTGAGCGCGCACAAACAAACATGAATAGATCACACTGAATGACTGCAGACAACGACCGTCAAAACTCTGGCAGCAAGCGGATACGCCGCATAGGCGAAGGTACGTGCGGTCTATCGTTTCAACGGAAACTGAGCGGCGAATGGCGCCTAAAGGTCAGAGCCGTGTGGAGATAAGAGACGGTGCGAGCGAGCGACGAGCGCGGTTGTTGGCAGCGTAGAAGTGCGCCCCCCCCCCCCCCCCCCCCCCCCGCTCCCTTCGGCGCTGGCTTACCGCTTCCTTGCTTGCGCGTGGGAGAGATAAGAGACTGTGCGGACGAGCGACGAGCGCGGTTGTTGGCAGAGAAGTGCACCCCACCCCCCCCCCCCCTGCTCCCTCCGGCGCTGGCTTTCTGCTTCCTTGCTTGCGCGTGGGAGATTGAGTGCGTTCGCTCTCCGTGATAGCGCGCGTCCCCGCACGCTTCCGCTGGGGCATACGGCGCGCGGCGAAGATTTTATCTATACGGAACCTCACGGCGACGCCGACGGCAGAAATCCGGTTGAAGTGTCCATATAATTGCTATCGCAATAAAATACTCAATTGGCAGTATTAGAGAGTTTTAGAATAGGGGCCCCAAAAGTTTGCGGCCCCAAAGAGCTTTGTGGGTGTTAGCGTTGGGGCATGCAGGAGTGAAGAGTTTTAGAATAAGGCTTTGCATTTGCGAATAGCGTCTTGCGCTTGCAGCACCACTACAGTGTCAAAGAAAAACTATTATAAATAATAAAATAAACTATACCATTTTATGATAAGAGTAACCTTGACATTCGTGTTCTAAGCGTTTAATTACAATTTAGAGGTTATTCTATTAGCAGCAAGTGATTTGTAGTGCTTAATTCTGAGCAACCAACTTTATGTGCCTTCTCCTGCCAAGCTAATCTATGTTAGGCCTACGAGCTATGAAATCGACGATCGAATTCGGAATCAGCGGTGCCTAATAAATCATCTTCATTACATATGTTGAGAGAAAGCGATAACCGCAGCAACTTCTCCAGCTTACGAACTTCACGCATTACCATGAATCGAGCCTAGTTTGGTGCTCGGTAAGAGCCGTCCATAGAGTTTCTCACTATATCCTAAAGGAAAACTGGCGCTGCTGCACTGGGATATCCATGGGAATGCCCGGATATTGTGACTTTGGATTGGCATCGTTCTCGGAAAGCCAGAAAGCCTTGAAGACACGCTGGCTAGCACCGTTCTGTCTATCACAATGATTTATTTTCTGCTAAAACAGCATGTAAAAAGCTGTTTTAGCTTATTATTAACAAAGACATTTTTTTTTTTAATTTGGGGACTTACTTTAGGATGTGCAATTATATGAAACGTAAAATGTATCAGCTAGCTGCTAAAGTTGGAGGGCAGACAAGGTTCTCGCTCGCTTTGGAACAACTTGTCGTCCTTCTTGCCTTTCTTCGCTTGATTCTGTATTATAGGTGAGTGAACTTTATTGAGAGATGTAATATGGGTGAATGAAAGCATTTATCTAGAATATATTTTACGAATGCATTATTTGTTTAGCCATATCCACGTTTTAGACGAAGCCTTGTACAACACCAGCCAACACAAGCCTCGCAGACACAATCCCGTCATTCCCGTGACGGCATATCGCTTTTAAGAAACTCGCATAGACGGTGGCACCAGATACCCTCTAGGTGTTATAGTGAGAAAATCTATGGAGCCCTCGCTTCGATGGGTGCCGCCATGTTGTTGACACAAAGCTTTTGGAGCAGCTTTTAGGGCTTCGCTATATCAGTGAAATAGTGTGCCCGATGCAAAACCCCAAACGCGGTTTGCGTCTCGCGCATGCGTAATGGCTTCAAAGCTATTTCTTCGGGACCCCAAAACGTTTGAGGCCACTATTCTAAAACTCTCTATTGCCTTTAAAGTTAGCTTTACCGCAATACGGCCATGTTTTTGGTGAAACACACAAGCAGGGAAAAGTGCTGCTGTTACGGGACGTTGCATCTGTTCCTTAATCTACGCACACATGCGCCATTTCCGGCGGTCTCGATACAAGCTCTCAATGCCTGCCAGTATGCTTATTGGGCATCGAAGTGCTTGTACTGTGACCGGAGATGGTGCTTGCGCACTGTGTAATTAACAAACATGTACAATGTCTCGTCACAGTGGCGCCTTTCCTTTTGGTATGCTTCACCGCAATATAGTGGTGTGCTTCACCGCATAACATGGCTGTATTGTGGCGAAGTTGACCAGTGAAGTTCGAATTATTCGGTGAAGCCAATTTTGAGATCTAATTAATGGATGTTAGGCCCATAGAACTGTATGAGCGCTGGCTGGAACCTTCGGTTGGGATCGAATTAACCAAAAAATGAATTAGCGGGAAGTCTACTGTATATTTAATAATTGTCTATATCAAGCCACTGTAAAATCCCGTTGAAAATCTCATGCAAAGTATAGCAATGTACTATGCGTACATCAAACTCCCGTTCGCTGCCACATTCGATATATCGGACACTCGCCATGCAACGTCCCTGCAACTGCATTTCTCCTAATGGAGACGCAAGCACTTCATGCGTTGTTGTAAATATTAAATGCCGACAAATTTGAATTAAAACGACACTGTTGTGGCAGGCTGTCAAGAGATAGAATGTCATGGAGAAAAGGTGAGCAGGGTGCGCTCAGTTTTGCTTGCTGCGCATATGGATGGCTCGTGCAAACTGCGGCCGTTTGTTATCGGCAAGAGCAGATCGCCACTCAGCTTCAAGAATGTGAAAGGCTCCTGGTGTGATATACGTTTCACAACAAATGGTGAATGACACTCATTTTTTTCACTGAGTGCCAAACTGAAGATATGGGTTACCGCGAGCGGTATTGTAGGATCCCGCGAGTGGCCAAAATGAATCCGACCCCAAACCTCCACTTGGACGGATGTTTACATTACATTGGAATTGAACAAAACCATGGCAGGCCACATGCCCACTTGGCGGAAAGAACTGCATTCCGGCATTGACGCGCGAGACTCATCATCGCTGTGCGATCTGTGAGTCCGCGCTTAACGCATTGTATGCATGCTCGTACTGTTACACGTGAGTGGGAATGAACTCGGACGTTCTGCAAGCTGACAGCACTTTCGAAAACTAACAGCATGTGTGTATGTGTCCGCAGGGGGATGGAGGAGGCCCAAGAACAAAGGACCATACTGGCTGCAAGGCGGCAAAGCATTGAGCTGCATGCAAAGAGATTTTAGAACGGTGGAGAAGCAAGTACGATGGTTCACATGGAAAGCGGTTTTGAAAGCCGACAGCAGTCCATCTGGCTCGTTGCCCATGTATGGAAATGAGCTGTTTAAACATTGTTTTGTAATGGGCACCCTGTCGAGCGTGTTCACGCGTAATTCCAGTACAAGTGCGCTGATGATGGCATGGCGCATATCCATACAGGGCTAGCTGTTTCCACGGTGCATCTATTTCTACATATCTTCAATAAAATGCGCAACAAGTGCGCTGAAGCGCACGAGGCGCTCTGCAGTCTAACGTGCGGCAATGCGT
>NC_051158.1:16212461-16252061 GCF_013339745.2 Dermacentor silvarum
GCTTCGCACAGCTCGAGATGAGACTAGCCATGGCCAAGCTACTGGCAAAATACAAGCTTATTCTGGATGACCGTCACATTAAGGTGCGTGCTCCTAGTAACCATTCAATATAGCTTTAGAAACAAGGTACAATTCGCATTACAATTCGCATTGAATATAGCATTAACGTGGTAATATTGTAACTACTCTTTAGGATAGTTGGTGCATTATTCACCGACGTGAAGACCTGTGCGAGAAGCTCATCCCAGTAAACATGGGCAGGACAAACCCTGTCCTCTCCGTGTTTCATTATGGGTGGTTTGTTTTTGGTGTGTGCAAATTTTCCGCATATGCAAAGCAACGCGTCGTCTACGTGATTCGAAACTTACGTGCGTTCAAGTTGTTTCAACGTTGTTCACAACACACCAGGTGCTGCTGTGATTACTGAAGTGCGCCAAGACATGCCTTGTAATATTCCTAAAATCTCAGTTAAAACAGCGCTGTCTAAGTAGTTACTTTTTGAATGTCCAAGTATAGAAAAACTGCTGCTTTTCCACCCTTTTCTTCCCTATTGCAGGAGAAACATTTGGAGGTCGAATCGACATTCATCTTGACGTACCCCAAGAACGGCATATGGCTCAAAGCTGAAAAAATTTCATAATGAGATCAACATTTTTCATGGACACAGGAAATCGTTGAACACTGAAAATTCTTATCACAGTTGTGCGCTCTACGAACATATCTAAAAATAAACTGGTTGTTCAAATTTAATATCAACTGATGGTATTGTTCATTCTTCCTTTATAAATTTCTGACAAGCCACCTTCGAATTCTTGCGAAGGTCCCAGTTGTACACCGGCCGACATCAATAAGAACAAGGTAAGTGAACCAATAAGAACAGTCGCTGTATGTATGGCTGGCTTTATTTCAACAGTAGCTAAGAAGCTGTTGAATTAGTGTGCGTTTTGCGAGTGCTCTAAAGCAAAGAAACCATCATGCGCACAGTTTAACTGCTTAATCAGCAGATTCCATGTGTCTATGTTGATACCATAGACAGGGCTCGGTGTCAAGCATTAGGGCCATGAGCATGTCGCCTGGGGAAACACGAAGGCCTCCCCTCCCAATTCCGGCCACATGCTTTTTTTTTTTCTTTTCTTTTGCTACCTCCGATTCTTTTTGGAATTGATAATAGAGCTGTTTGTTTTTCAATAGACGTGCTGAGAAGTCATTTTCATATTGAGTCGTGTGTACTTGTTTATCTTTCCCCAGTGACCGCTTTTCACCGGCTAACAAATGTTAAACATTATCGCTCGGCGCAGGACGCGCCTGCATAGGTTTCGCGAATGGTATCACTGGTTCTATCCGTTGTCTGTTGTCACCGAACCTTGCGTAATCCGACTGTATGCACGACACGAACTGGGGCGCGATCGGAGATCTTTGTTCTAAACACAATCTGTTCAGTTGCTGCAACGTCACAAAGTGGTAGTATGCAAAACTTGCGAAAACGGGACGGCGAGAGAGCCAATCGGCAAGCGGTGAACTCCCACGAAGTTTACGTGCCTCTTTTGTCGTCTGCTTGCAGACAATATACTACAAAACGAGATGTTTCTCGCTTTTCCATGAATAATATCATTATATAAGAACGTAAACATTATTATCAAATCAATCAGATTTGAGTCCGGCGTATATTTAGTGGGTCTGGGCACCCGCCGCGGATGCGGTTCCGAGACATTGTCTCGAAGCGGCTTCCTCGGCTCGCTGGACGGCCCAGAGTTGTGCTGTCAGGTTCGAGCTGAGCAGTGCGGTCTTCCAACGCGAGCGGAGGCTGGCGGCGGAAGAAACGGAGGTATCGATACTGCCCGAATTATTTGTTATGTCCTGACATTCCCATAACATGTGATTAAGTGTGGCAACCTCGCCACAGGATGTGCCTCTGTGGTGTACATGTCTGGATACATGGCGTGCATGAGTCTGGGGTTTACGTAAGAATCAGTTTGTAATTGCCTGTACATTATATAAAAATCTATTCTTTTCTTCTTGAGCTTAAACACGTTCTCAAATAGTAATATCTATGACTACTACACTTTATAACTATTAATTTATCGGCGTGGTCGCTAGGTGGTGTTGCGCACAGCGAAAACAGTAAGAACGACGGGAACAGCGGCGCGCTTTTCAAGAGGCAACAGCAGCATGCCAATGGCTCGCTGGCACCTGATGATGGGGTCGAGTTCGCCGCACAGCCAACGCACTGTTCGTTTCGGGAAACGAAAGAGACGCCAAAATTCGCTTTCTGTCATCTCTTCAAACGCATTTCGCACCTCCAACCGCTCTGCTTCTTCCCGAGCAACGCCAACGCAGCAACCGAAGCTCCCACTGCAAGCGCCATTTTCTCGAACTAGCGCTGACATGTGTCCCAAGCGTGAAAGCTCCAAAATCTTTTCAGAACCCTAAGGATGCAATACGCTTTCACTTTAGGGTGATCTACAAGACTCCACACGAAGCCTGTGTGACACATGGATTTACTCGTGAACAAGCGACGCAGTTGTACCGCATCAGAACCGACTCCGCGTACACCCCAGCTTGGTTAGTCAAGACTGGGCAATTGCGGTTCCCCGCTCTGTGCCTTATGTGGGGACATTGGCGATATCGAACATTTCATTTGGCTATGTTCGCAGCTTGACACCGAAAGAAAAGCGATGGTCGACAGCCTGCACAAGAGCCGTCTTACGCACAGGACCTTTGAAGTTGTTTTCCCCGGAGAGCTAGCTTCAATCAGGACGAGAGCGCAACGACTGCTGATAGCCTTCCTGCGAGATACGGGCTCACTGACCTGGTGACACACCTCAGATCTGAACTCAAAGGAGGATCAGGCGGAACAATTGCCGGCTATGTATGCCAGGCTAACCCCTCCTGCTTCTACACCACCACCATGCCATTCCGTAGCCCCAGCCGGCGTTTGCATCCAATCCAATCCACCAGACGTGCCATGCGAAGCCCTTCTCGTAGCGAGCGCATTACCACTCGCACTTCGCACCTCTCGTCGCGTTGTGCTCCTAGCAGATGACGTGCTCGTAATCAAAATGATTAACTGGAGCATATCGTCAGTTTGGCGTCACCAAAAACGTGGCCGCGCCCCGCGGAAGACAACGTCGGCGCGGCCTAGGCCAATCACGCGCTGCGTAACCGAACGCGCGCTGCGAACAATTATCTCCGATCGCGCCCCTGTGCTGTACAGTCACGGACAAGATATTGCGAGACGCCGGAGCACCGTTCGAAAGCCGCCTTCTCAATACTAGGTGCCGCAGTGCGCATGTCGAAGCTAGAGTACTGTATAGGCTCCCTTTAAGGAGCCAGAATTGCGCCAAAATGCGCCATCTTGGGTTCCAAAGTTGTGCGGAAAAGCCACTCTCCATAGGCGTAGAAGCCGCGCTCGCGCGGCACTACCAGAAACTTTCTTAAATGCGAAGCATTTCTTGGCAAACATTTGCTACTTTGACCTATCTATCTATCTATCTATCTATCTATCTATCTATCTATCTATCTATCTATCTATCTATCTATCTATCTATCTATCTATCTATCTATCTATCTATCTATCTATCTATCTAACCGCCTACGACTTCGTGGTCTCATGGTCGTTTCGTTAACTTGGTAGGTACCAAAATTGGCATACAATGACACGAGTATATGACGAACATAAATAATATGTCATGATATGAATGCCATAACGTGTGTCATGTAGGTCATGAAACATCCGACCACGTCTTGGTGCTCTCATGGTCGTTTCGTTAACTTGGTATTAACCAAAATTGGCATTGTATGACAGGAGTGTATGACGAACATAAGCGATAGGTCATGACAAAAATGTCATGACATGCGTGTCATGTAGGTCATGACAATGACTCAACGGAAACAGATTAACACTAAAAAACCACTGAAATGGGTTCGGACATAGGTACTAAGTGAAGGAAACACTAAAGGATGGTGGTAGATCATAGTCATGACCATGACTCAGCAAAAATGACAATGACTTAGCGAAAAAAGATTAACAACCAAAAACCACTTAAATGGGTTCGGACGTGGGTACTAGGTGAAGGAAACACTAAAGGATGATGGTAGAAGTCATAGTCATCACCATGACTTGGCAAAAATGACAATGACTTAGCGAAATAAGATTAACACCCAAAAACCACTTAAATGGGTTCGGACGTGGGTACTAAGTGAAGGAAACACTAAAGGATGATGGTAGAAGTCATAGTCGTCACCATGACTCGGCCAAAATGACAATAACTTAGCGAAAAAAAGTGGTCGCAGTTTCACCTGAAAGGCGAAGCATCAATTGCGATAGCAAACTTGTAGAGAGCTATACGGAGTAATGATATTAGCTTTATCAGCTGTATAAACTTGGACATGCAGCAGCATCGGCAACACGCAGAACTGTTGTCGACGCCATCGGCGTTTTGCCCGCGTTCGCTCAAAATGCGTGCGGCGTTGGTGACTGTTGCCAGAGCCTGTGATATAAATAGGCACTGCGTGCCGCAGCTAAACGTCGCCTCCCTTCCCTCCCCCTCCCCCACGGCCTCTCGCTCGCCGGAAGAAGGCGCGTTTGCTCTACATACATGGTGATTGTGAAGGAGAACAGAGACGCCTACTTCTGCAGCCCTTAAGCGAGCAGGGCGCAGAACGCGCGTTTGTTCTCCGCCGTGCGTTCACTCCCCGTGAAAGACGCGCCCCTCGCGCCCTTTCACTCGCACATACAGCGTTCGGCGCTATCATCATCATCATATCTTATCATCGGCGACGATTTCTTCTCCAAATGACGTCATACGGAACCTCACGGCGACGGCGACGGCAACGGCGACGGCGACGCCGATGGCAGAAATCTGCTTTTGACTGTCCATATAATTGCTATCGCAATAAAAGAGACGCCTACTTCTGCAGCCCTTAAGCGAGCACGGCGCGGAACGCGCGTTTGTTCTCCGCCGTGCGTTAACTCCCCGTGAAAGACGCGCCCCTCGCGCCCTTTCACTCGCACATACAGCGTTCGGCGCGCGGCGACGATTTCTTCTCCAAATGACGTCATACGGAACCTCACGGCGACGGCGACGGCGACGGCGACGGCTACGGCTACGGCGACGGCTACGGCGACGGCGACGCCGACGGCAGAAATCTGCTTTTGAGTGTCCATATAATTGCTATCGCAATAAAAAGATTAACAATCAAAAACCACTGAAATGGGTTCGGACGTGGGTACTAAGTGAAGGAAACACTAAAGGATGATGGTAGAAGTCATAGTCATCACCATGACTTGGCAAAAATGACAATGACTTAGCGAAAAAAGATTAACACCCAAAAACCACTTAAATGGGTTCGGACGTGGGTACTAAGTGAAGGAAACACTAAAGGATGATGGTAGAAGTCATAGTCATCACCATGACTTGGCAAAAATGACAATGACTCAGCGAAAAAAGATTAACAACCAAAAATCACTGAAATGGGTTCGGACGTCGGACTAAGTGAAGGCAAAGTTAAGATCTCTTAGGTGTAGCTGAAGGGACTCCTGAGGACTCATGACGTGAATGTCATGGCATGATTGTCATGTAGGTCATGAAAGATCCACCTATGCCTTGGTGGATCTCTCATGGTCGTTTCGTTAACTTGGTAGGCTCCTCGCACACTGCTTCGCATAACATCGATTCCCACAGGGCGTGGGATCGGCCGGCTTTTATTTCTACACGAATGAGATGCACCACTTCACCACTGTAAAAATAAAGAACCTAAGGTAAACCAAACTGAACAGCAATAAGATTTGGAACCAACAAGAACGGAATATGGCTGCATAATCATGTGTGCAACTGTTTAATGCATGAAATTCAGTACTTTCCCTTGAATGTACCAAAAGAAAGAAGCTGCTGGCGGACACAAAAACTATATATATATAACGCTGCTCAGATGCCTATGGCCCTGCACAAGATGAAAAATCTGACGCGCATTCCGATATCTCGTTATTTTGCACGTGATTGTGTGTGTAAAACGACGGCCTGCTCCGAGTGGGCGACGTTTGTAACACCCACTGTCGTACGAAGTTGTCCTTATTGTAAGGAAACAGTGCAAAAAAGGAAGACAAGAATTAGACGACGACAAACACTGACGCAGATTCGGTCGCAACTAAAGGTTTACTTCGGAAGTAGCAACGGAGCGCCCTGAATAGCGATATACGAGTATAATGCAGGATCTAGTTCGTTAACTTGTATCCGCCTGTAATTTAACGAGACGAATCGAACATAACCATTCAGGCATCATGTTAAATAACTCGCCGGTAATGCCGTCCTCGGTCGCAGCAGAAGCCGAGGGCTCCCGTTTTGATGCAGACGTGTTCCGCATGGCTCCCGACTGAGACCTAGCTTTCTGGCTTAGATCACCGTTCGCTAACACATTTCAACCCAAATAACGCCAGATATCGAAGCGCAATAAAGTTGTTTTAGGACAAAATAAGTAACCAGCTGAACTGTACGAACCAGTCTAACCGTGCTGCCATGCGCAGTTACACTGGATACCAATAAAAATTTTAATCCAGACAAGAAGTCACATCGGAGGTCCATGATGCTGAACGTCAGTTTGCGTTTTTAGTGAAAAAAAAAGAACAGCGTTAGTGCTGAAGAGTACAATGTGTAATTAGGAATAATAATTTTGTGCTCTTTCTCGTGTAATGAAAACGCTTCAATAAGTGTGGGAGAAAGTTTGTAGGTTAAAATGGCGCTCACTACGGCGCCTCTAGCGGGAGATATTGTGCTCACGGGTGAAGATTTTTAATGGATGTACTATGCTCGTTTCATTAGCAGCGCCACGCCGGCGATTTTTAAGAGGGGGCACTGACACGTGTACTTGTTTATCTTTCTCTGGTGACCGCTTTTCATCGGCCAACAAATGTTAAACGTTATCGATCGGCGCAGAACGCGCCTGCATGCATCGGAAGTTTAGCGAATGTTATGGATGGTTCTATCCGTTGTCACTTGTCACCGAACCTTGTGTGGTCTGATTGTATGCGCGACGCGAACTGTGTAGTATACTTTCTGGAAGGCACGCGGGTACCAGAGATTGCGCTGGAACCTTCGATGAGTCACGTGTAAAAGCCGACGCGCTTGATAATAAGTTTTTCGACGATCGCCGACTGTGCTCGCTGCTATCGCTGTGCTTGACTGTTGCTTGTTTTTCCTGGGCACAGGTTCGCCCAATTAAGCGTTACTTTTGTTATTCACAGTTTTCGTAACTGTGTTCTTCCCCGTCACTACAACGTGAGAATATTCTATGGTGGCTATGGCCCTTTGCGCCTTAAGTACAAATTACTTGCGAACTCAAAACTTAAATGCACCTCTGCTATCTGGGACCTGCACAAATCGTGTCCCATCATCGCCCTTGAATCACTGCCCCTCAGAGCACTAGTCATAAAAAACGTGGGAGACGCTTAAGCTTCGCCTTTAAGAGGAGAGCGCGATAGCATTAAAGGGTGTCTAACTGCTTCTCATGCTCTCTTTTCTCACTACGAGCTGCTTCTCAAGCTTTCGACGCCAACAAAGACCTCCTTCTCATCGCACATCAGTTTATTTATTTCACACAATAACTTGCTTCTCACCGCAATGACATTCTTTACTTTACACAACCATTTGTTTCTCATCGCATCGCTGTTTATATGCATGCTTTGATCTGATTTTTTCACTCTTACAATTTTTTGCTCCGATACATCATTGTCTTCCACATCCTACGCTACTTTATACAACTCATTGCTCTGTACATTGTGCCGTTTCATTTTCTATGACACTTTACGCTCTACACAATGTTTATATACACTAAGTTTCTTGTTCGCTTACGCACACGCACCTTGAGTGTTCAGCTCGATTCACAAACATGCATACACACTTTCAGCACACATTTCTCGCTTGGCTACTACACATCAATCCAAATTCAATGGAGCATCCAAACACACACATAGCACCTGTAATTAACTTACTAATTACCATACACACTCGTTAACAATAACAGTCACTCGAACCACAACCTTCTCATCGATACATCACTCATACACATGCATCCAGTCGTTTAAGCTCAATGAACCACCACGCGCCTTTACTTCATTTAATTACCTCTTACTAATTAATATACTCACAATTACTATGTACGCGTCAGTACGTTTCTCTAAGACACATCACTAAGTCAGAACACAACCTGCTTATCGATACATCACACATACACACACACATTCATTTGTTTAAGTACAATTAACCATCCCATACACTCGCATACATCTCACTCTAGTTAATCCATTCTTAATTACCGTTTTCATAATTACCATACACGCAACAGCACATTTGTCTAAGACACTTTACTAAGTCAAAGACCACAAAGCATTCATTATGACCCCCTCTAACAAGCTTGAACTAACGAGCCTTCGGGGCCGTTTCGCATTCCAATGGCCCTGGGTTCAATTTCCACCTAAACCTCAATTTTAGTTCCAGCTCAATCACTTTCTTTTGGCTGAAGGAACCTCCCTGAGAAATTTGGCGTCAATGCGAAAGTTCTATGACCAGTTAACGAAACATATTAATTCCTTGCTTCCATCGGAAGTTTTCGCTCACGTCTAACGCATGGTCAACGCACGAACAACGCTGACGACGCCGGATTTTCTGCATAACGAGGCCTTAAAGCAATTGCTTTAAAATTCAGGCCGCTGGTCCATGTGCCCGCACTAGCACTTTCTCCGCTTCGCTTTCTTCCCTAACATTAAAAAACAGGAGGGACCTTTGTCACCATGGCCCGGCAATCACCACTAAAATTGAATTTTTGGCGCTGGTTGCCAACCACATTCGGCCATTAACTCGTCTATTCTAATCCACTGTTGTTGCTGTACATAGTTCTTTTTATAGCGAAGCTATATACCTCTACCAACCAACGGTTCTTTCGTGTGCCCAGCAAACAAAAATCCCTCCGCCAAAGTGGGCGGATCCTGGCGATAGTGCAGAAAGGGTCCAAGCTCACTGGCACATATCAGGAACGAAAAAGAGAAAGAGGAAGAGAGAGAGAAAGAAAGAGAGAAAGAAAGAAAATCACCACGAAGGTCAGATACACACACGACAAGCTTCGCTTACCCCCATTTTCTCGACAGGGGAAGGGCTGGTAATTTTTTTTGTAGCCTACTCACTACGTAACACCATTATTGCAGCCTTTAAAGCATAAAATTATCAATAGTGAAACGACTTAGGAATCAAGAAGCATCGGGTTCGCGAGCTGCATCATGGGTGCCTCTCTTCAAAATGCTACGCCAGCAACCCTTTTTGCTTGTGAAAAGAAAATTGCTTTCACCCTTAAATAAATTCGATTTATGATAGGGCTCAACTGTCACTTAATATCTGAGTGACTAAGTGAATGTATAAAACAATTGTGCATCCTGCGCTTGTGTAGTTCAAATCCAACGTTAATTCAGCTCCACTAACTTGAAACCTGGGGAAGTGCGAAGCAGTGATGCGCCGGTGTTTCCCTTGTGTTTTCCTTGTGTGCCTCTTGTTTTACCCTGTGCTTATCTTGTGCTCAGCAATTCATCATCCATTCTGACACCTGTGCTAAGGCACAACTAGTGGGAAACTGCCACGCACATGGAGCCAAATCCTTTGCTGATGATTGTTAGAAGTGATTTTAACGAGTTTCTGCTAATTAATGCGCTTAATGCTTGATTATTCCTGCCTTTTAAATTATCCTGAATCCCGTTAGTCTATTTTCACCGGTTTTGATCAATTCTGAACTTGTCATGACCCTGTTTTGAGCACTTGTTTTCGAGCGTGATCACGACAGATCACACGCCACGGATGTCGACGACAGCCCGGGCCCCTAAAGTGCTTCGCACATAAACTCCGAGGATACCTGAGCACTTCTTATGAGTTGCAAATGCGAAAGCATTTACAAGGACCGCTGAGCGGTCCTTCGAGTTATGAACTCCTCGCGGGCAAGCGAACGCGTTGAGACGCTTGGCGCGTTTTGATTTGGCCATCACTCGCACAAAGCCACAATGACTTTGTGCGAGCGTATAAAATTGTGCTCTGTAAAAACAACCCCTTGTTGAAAGTTTGCGCTTTGTGTGTCCTCTTGTCCTTCTTTTATTGCGATAGCAATTATATGGACACTCAAAAGCAGATTTCTGCCGTCGGCGTCGCCGTCGCCGTCGCCGTGAGGTTCCGTATGACGTCATTTGGAGATGAAATCGTCGCCGCGCGCCGAACGCTGTATGTGCGAGTGAAAGGGCGCGAGGGGCGCGTCTTTCACGGGGAGTGAACGCGCGGCGGAGAACAAACGCGCGTTCTGCGCCGTGCTCGCTTAAGGGCTGCAGAAGTAGGCGTCTCTTTTCTCCTTTACAATCACCATATATGTAGAGCAAACGCGCCTTTCTCAGACGCGCGAGAGGCCGTGGGGGAGGGGGAGGGAAGGGAGGCGACGTTTAGCTGCGGCACCAAGTGCCTATTTATATCAGAGGCTCCAGCAACAGTCACCAACGCCGCACGCATTTTGAGCTAACGCGGGCAAAACGCCGATGGCGTCGACAACAGTTCTGCGTGTTGTTGCTACCAAAGCCGCTCACCTTACTTCGTATGACATTGCTGTGTTGCTATCGCATTCATTGCTTCGCCCTTAGGGCGAAACTGTGACATTTTTTTTTGTGGTCGTTCCCTCTGTGCTATAAAACCAGAAGATCATAAAACAAGCCCAAATTCTCACTATCTCGGAAAAATGAAATTTGATAGTTTTAAGGAAAGCCTATTGTGCATGACGTTGTCAAACGCCATCGGGAAGTCGTCAAAATACGTCATCTACTGATACCTCTAACTGCATGATGCATGTCATTAATAAGCAAATGTAAGCTGTAGGACTACAGCGTGAAAGTATAAAGCCGTGAGAATTGTCTTCTGAGCATCTCGATGATGTAATAAACGCATGATCGGACACTTCTAATTTTACTGTATCATTAGCGTGCAATCTTGTGCCTAAAACTGCCAAGCACCAAATTCCGTTGTTGGCAAGCTGAAGTTCATTGGTAGCTAAAGAGCTGTTGAAATTATGCGGTTTTTGCGAGTACACACATGTTATAAACAGAGTGCTAGCACAGTTCAGTCACTCGCTCTTCACGTGTTCCGGATATGAATGTCAGTCGCAATATCAGCAAGCATACGTTTCAGCGCTGCGATCAGTATCAAGCATTACCGTCATAAGCACGGTACCCTGGGAAGCACAGGGGCCAGAAACTCACGACTTAATCATTTTTTTTCTTATCTGCAATAAAGTGAGGCATGTGCGTCGATAACGTGACTCCGTAATTTGCTGCCATGAAAGAGCGATCCAGCATTGTTCACCTACTTGTCCAACTACAACAAGGATAATGGGAGGGGAGGGAGGGGGGGTGCATTGTGTGTGCTGGGCTTCTTTTTCTATGCTGAAAAAAATAAACTTAATGAATTGTGCAGTCTGTACGCCTGTATGATTGAGTAATTCGTTGTTTGATTTCCGATTTTTTTCATTGTGTAAGAAATAATTTATTGATAGAGTTCAACGGTAGATTCTGGCGGTAAGACCGGTGAGGAGAAAGAGAGAGAATAAACTTTATGCAAAAGAGCACGCGAGCATAGGTAGCTCCTCCGCTTTGCAGTGGGTGATCCCCTCAGTCCGGGAGTCCAGCGGCCTTAGCTGCCCTTCTAATTCGGTTGACCAGGTTGAGCTGGTCCGTGGAGACGGAGCTGGACAGCCCTGCCTCCCATTGCCGTGTGGTGGGGTGTGTTAAGGGTGTGAGCGGTGGTGTGTTTGCGCAACGCTTTACCATATGGTATGGGCTTGCGCAAACACACCACAGACAGGCAAGGAGGTTAGCTCGACTGTGCAGTTGGCTAGCCTACAAGTGGGGAAGGTTCTGGGGGAGTAGGAAGAAAGAAGTTAGAAATTAATCATGTGCACTAAATGATAAACTGAAAAAAAAAACATCACACGGGCTTTGAGATACACTGTAAAATACTATACTCCATTACACACTATATAGTTGCACCATGAGAGGCGCCATACATCGCGCATTGTTACATTTGTTGGTGAGATTCACGTGATTGTACCATAGAAAATGGGCGTAAATATTGCACATCTGTCAACTGAAATCTAAAAAAAAAAATCAGCAGTTCAAATCAACGTCCTTCAACAGAAACGCCTTCTACGTTGGCATACTTGATATGCAAGACTGAATGGTCAACGTCCTCGGCTTTTATTATTACTCAAAGAATGTGACATGCTACATATTATTGCATATTGATGCGATAAAATACGAGTTTCCTAGTGAGATTTCTGGTGTTACTAGTCGACACTGAAATTGTCATAATCCATGCCACCGAATAACACCAGTTGTCAACGTTGTAAACGTAGATATCAATTCACAAAAGCTTTGTGAAATCTGTACCTGTCGCATAAAGGATGGAGGTAATGACTGTATTCATCAAGATTGTGAAACCTTTCAAGGTATTATATGGTTCCATTCTGCCGCAGAAGTGCCGATTACCAGTGAAGTACCTAAAACCAAGCCACCGTTATGCAGTCTGGCAGTAGACCCTGAAACGACCCATTTTATCTAGTTGTGTAGTCAGTTCAGCAGAAGGAAAGATAAGTACAATCTCCCTGAGATTAAGGCTGAGCGAAACGGGAGGTGATAACAGCTATTGAGCGGCAATGGATATCTTGCGATAACAACCGCTTACAGCCAATGCCCAAGGGGTGTGCTAGGCCGATATGACAATCCTGGTTATCTCTCTCGCAACTGTATACCTCTGAATGCTATTTATGCGGATGTTGAGACGATCTGTAATATGTTGCTGCGAACGCAGTACTAGACGCCCCAGAGCAGCCGGGAAGCCCGTAGGACAACTACAGGTTCATCGTGAATAGTGGCTCTAGCTGAGTCTCTTTCAAAAAGAGCTCGTAAGAATGAGCGCTTTCAGTTTCACCTGCTTGTCGCTCACGTTGGCCTCTCTGGCAACTCTTTCTAACGCTGCTACGTCCTGCAAGAACGAGAAAAATGCTGATGTTGACTGGTGAGTGCGGATATTCTGTCTTAGAATTTAACTAGCGGAGGAACTTATTGGCCGATTTACTGCAACTGAATTCCTTAATTTTGCATTCATCAAGAGCTATTCCACCCCGCAAATACACCTCTTCCTTAATGTACGCCTGAAAAAGTTGTATGCCATAACTCCCACATCCATAATCCGATATGAAACATATAATATTACATGCAAGAACTCGTTTTTCCCTTATGTCGTATGATGTTATTGCATACAGAAGTCATACGGGGTTTCTTCAATAGGGACGTAGGCTGTGTTTTTACTTGTCAGACATGATATCTCTTTTTATTTATTCTTTATTTGAAGTGAATACACTCCAGGAAGGAGGCCAAAAGGCACAATGCCTGACGAGGGCCTTCTCCCCATTGTAGGCATGTTTCACTCGGAGGGGTTACAAACAAAACGAAAAGTAAATCAATCAATACATTAGCAACGTAGCATATGCGTCAACACTTGTTGGCATAATAACAAAACAAAAGCAAAAATCAATATATAGTCATAAGGAAAAGCAAAGCTCAGAGCCACTACCATGTCAGGTGCCTGAGGGAGTACAATGGGATAACTACTTGTACTAAACGTTTGCTACCCTACTAAAAAAGATAGCTTTTGTTGTCGTTTTTTGCTTTCTGACAGCATGTCGTTGAAAAAAAAAAGAAACACTAGCCTTTTTTTACAAGACTCGAAATATATGGTTGATTTCTTGAAGTGCCCGCCTTATCTACTGCCTTCATAAGCGTAGCAGTTTGCGGCGGTTGTCAGGAGTCTGATTGCATAAATAAAAGCACATTTTTCGTGCGGAGGCCACCTCAAGTGAAGAAAGCTTTATTCCAGATTCTTTCTCAAAAACAGTCATTGCGCATTTGTAACCATTGCGTAGCGCCGATCACATGTGTCAGACGGCAAGCCAACGTAATCACGGATTCAGGGGTTAGTGGTAATTGACAGATGTGTAAAACGTTAATTTTCATGACATAATTGACTTCCGTACAGCGTGTTGCACAATTGGCGACGTCAGACTCACACCCTAAAACACTCTACACCATTTGGAGTCTTAAGAGGGGCCACTATGCTTTATCGCTTATGGCTAGGGGTGACATTCACGAAATCTTATTCATTTCTCATTGGAATGGCCGACGACGCTCTTTGCAATTCTTGTTTTTGCTAGGAGACGCTAGAACACATTCTATGCGACCGTCCGGAATATAATGTTCCGAGACAGTCCCTGGCGTCCGTTCTAGCGCACCTTGACAATAGACCAATGTCAATTGAAACGATTCTCACGTGTCGCCGACAGAAGACATCGCAGCTGAAGGCGACGAAGGGGCTACTTAGGTTTTTAAAATAAACGGGCTTGGACAAGCGGCTGTGACAGTGATGTCACGTACCACGCAAGAGTGACAGACTGTGACTGACGATGTGTGTGCTGTGCTATGTGCTCTCGCTCTCTCTCCTCCCCATCTTTCATTCCCCCTCATCCCGCTCCCATGCGTAGGGTAGCAAACCGGTCGTGTTGAACTGGTTAACCTCCCTGCCTTTCCTTCTCCATCCTTGGAGTGTATCTTTGTCCCCTATCAATAAACGTGTTCTGTTCTGCGTGTCTTTCGCTGCGAGCCCGGTACTACGAGGTCACGAACGGCACGTGTGTTATCATCGTGGCCCAGCACTCTTGACAGGAAAGCCCTAACAAGTGCAGGACTTCCAAGAAACTAAATGCAAGCAAGACCGATGACCGTCATTGTTGTGGGATAAATATACGCCCCAACGGGTGTAAACTGTTTTAAAGTGTCACCCACACGTGTGCAGCATAGAACACCCATACCCGCAGGCGAATCAGACATCGTGACACGCTGGTCCAGGCTGTACGGAGGTCCGGGCCCACACTGTATTTCCGTACTTAGACGGTGAATAATCGTCGATTGGGAGAATTGGTAAGGTGTCATTACGAAAAAAAAAAGGAGCGCGAACGGGGCAGGTACACAAAGAAAGCGCCTGTGCCGTCGTATTTTTTTAAATTCTTTTGTTTTCTTTCCTGCGTCCCTTTACCGTCCGCGCTCGTTTCTTTTTTTTTTTTTTTTTTTCATTAGACATGCAGCCAGTTCGGTACAACAAACAGAATAGTTCAGCAAGTGATCTAAGAACACTGAAAATCGAAAAGAAACAAATTCGCAGGTCCCTGGCATAACTTCACTCCGTTTTCGTAGGTTCTTCATGTACAAGCTCCCAAGAGGAGCGCAAGGAAAGGACAAAGTAAGCGTTCCCAGTGGCGAGGAATACGTGTACATCGATTCAAGGACGCCGACATCCACACCTTACTGGATGATGTCAACGCATAACATCTTCAATGCCAGCAACGCACTGGCCAATACAATTACTCCTCTCACCACAGCGGAGAAGCCACAGGTAAAGGAAGTAAATATTCGGGCCTATACAACACACTTCATTACAAGCGAAACTTGAACATTGCCATTTACCCAGAGTGCACGTGTAGCTATGCCTTTAAACGCGGATTTCATCGCAGAATAGCAATGTAAAAAATAATGTGTAAAGAACTCCTATGCTACATTTAATCCAAAATCAAAAACGGTGGCTGACTAATGTAGTAGCACACGAGGAATAAGGATTATAAACAGGGATAAGGTGCCTCAGAAAGGCTGGCCAACGTTTCGATACCTATCGAAACGTTGGCCAGCCTTTCTGAGGCACCTTATCCCTGTTTATAATCCTTATTCCTTATGATACATTTAAGTTGCTTTATGTAATTATTTGTGAAATAAAGACGGAATTACAGCAGCAAGTAGGCATATATTTAACTACGACATCTAGCGTGGGAACCCATCCCACTCGCGAATGCGGCCACAACAGGGCCATGTGTCAGAATGTTTTTAAACTTCCTGTAGAGCTTGCTGAAGAAGCTGCAATGGAGCTAGGAATCGCAAGCTTCTAAAATGACGCCGAAAATATCTCGTCGTGTTCTCGTGCAGAACCTAGCGTACGCAGTTTACAATGACCAGCCTCCGTACCATCTCGAAGAAAAAAAGTCAAGCAATGGACACACCAAAGGTACTTATACTTACCTTCGTGCAGTATAACCTTAAGTTATACATCGCATACTGAGATCCCCGCGCTTTGTACTTTCTTTGTCGACTGCTTTCTTACTGGCAGCGACATTATTACACTATTTTAAAAACCTCGTCTTCACAAGCGAAAGGGCCTCATTAGTGCACTGAGAATCAAGCAATGTATGCATACATATTTTATATTTACTATCAAGTCTGGGGGGGGGGGGGGGCGGCACATAAGTGCGAACATGATAAGGGACGTGCGAATAACCGGCCCATCTGCAGTTGCCGTCGGCAACATCTAGGGGAGTCTAATCAGGGTTAGCGTGGTTTACCTGTCACTTGGCGTACTACGTGGCTGCCGCGATTGTTGCAGTCCTGGGATTGGTGCTGCAGGCCTAAGGGAATGCTGACATCCACTAATAATTCTGTGACTTCTTTGTTAACTGAAATAGAAACCTTCCAATCGCCGGAAAAAATTGTCAGTGCGGTCAAGATAATTTACAATAATACTACTCTGTGCGAACCAGATTTGGTTTCGATATTCAGGAGATAGAATCATCATGACGTCATGAGACAGTTGCCCGCTCCGTTTCTCAATAACGCGCCCAGCACTTTTGCCTCGATTTTAAGAGTGTCATCAGAAAGCCTAGCTTTACCGCTACACAACGTCAGCAAATTTTGTCGTGTCTCAACGAAGTCTGGTCGATGAACTAATAACGTCGATGAAACCGCATTCAGTATTTCGAGACCAACATTAGTATGAAATTAAATGTCTAATAACTGCTCCCTAACCTTGGCACTTGCAAAGTGTCATCCTATTTGGTGAACATGTTCACCCTTCTGCCATTGATGTGTGACAGGGGGTGAGGCCTCGTCAGGAAGTATGCTATTAGCTTCTTCCTTTTGCCTCCCCTCGTGGGCATGTTCTGTGTAGACATGTTCATGTCCGAATAACCTGATTAGATTTTATTTGATTATTACTTGAGAGAAGGGCACAGTAGAGCCTCTGCAACTGTCAAAATGTGTATCAGTACTGTTCGAAAATGCCTACGCACCTAGTGCATTTATTTCCGATGCAATCTCATTCGGCAACGAGAAAATGCGGAAAATTTACTTAACAATCGCACTTTCTTCATCGTGTCCTACAGGACTGTTCATCTTCGACGACGAGTCGGGCGTGTGGATTATTCACAGTGTGCCGAAGTTTCCCGAGATGCTCCACAAAGGCATGTACGTCTTCCCAACCAGTGGACGCGAGTACGGCCAGACAATTTTGTGCGTCACTTTCCCCACTAGTCAGCTCGAAACGATCGGTAAGTGGTGCAGTGGGCGAAAGATAGAGCATTTTTATTGAAAAGTACCGTTTTAGCTGCCGAAAGTTCGCCTGCATGCCACGCAGCAGGGGATGGGCCTTGAGCCGTCCTAAGCTGCAAACTTATTGCATATTCCTCCTTCTTACCCTGGATTCAATGGCTGTTTCCGGCTGCGTTCCTTGTTATGCCCAAGAAGTCTGTCTGGGTTTAATCAGAATCCTTACGCAAAGGGGCACAAGGGTAAAAATAAGAAAACGAATGCAGCCCTACACAATCGTTCGCAGAAACAGCAAGAATTCTTCTTAGAAAAGTTGTACTATACTTTTGCATTGCTGATAAAGCAAAAACTCGGGATTAAGTATGCGGACCCCTTCTCAAGTGAAGCTTCCTCGCCGAGTTCTAGGCATTATTTCGGACGTACCGGGCCTCAAAAGCCAAAAGTGTTTAATGGGATGGTGGCGCCATCCAGGAACAGTGCAGCAAAGTAGTATTTTTACCGTTTAAAGCCTACAGTTTCATACAATAAATACCAGAGGGAACTGCGGCGCTAATGCTTTGGGGAGCGGCAAGCAGGATGATTCAGCCGGCAAAGGAATAATGGTTAAGTACATGGAGTTGCCTCCTTCTGCCTTCAACATCGGCTTTGTGACTTTTCGAACTCGTCATTTTCGACAAAGTATGGCCTTATAAATACTTAAATAAACATTCAGAAAGATCGTCCGACGGCTGGATTGGAACACAGGACCACTAGCACACAAGCCTGATACTGAAACTATTACGCCACCGATGCATGCGTCGGCAAGCGGCATTTATCGAGGGCAGGCCGGCGCGTTGAGACGCTTGGCGCGTTTCGTTCCGCAGCTTAACTACAAGAAACCGAGGCATCAGAACCACCACGAGTGCAACGTGACACTGTAGATGACCACTGAACTTGTAAACAATATATATACGAGCATGTACTGCGTGTAAATTTATGTATACAATATCCACCCTGTCTCTAATTCCCTGGAAATAATATCATTTTTTTTTCGATAACATGCTCCTGCTTATTACTAATATTTATACCTCGAAAACCACACTTCATACACACGCACGGTTCCAAGACAACACAATAACATCCTCAGGATGTCTTGAGTATGTCACCCTGAGGACGTTATGGTGTCCTCTGGACGTCCTCTAATGGTACTAGAATTGCACTAATCCAGCCCTGTTGTCCAGCCTCATAACAACCTCAGGACGTCCTGGAAACAACATTTCAGGACTTTTTCAGTTCGTTTTGAGTATGATACTTTGCAGGGCTGGTTGGGTACTGCATTTCATAAAATCGTCTGTAATTGCTGCTGATAATCTGTTTTCAATATTTTTTTATGCATTAAGGGTCAACGTGTTTCCGGGAGCTTTTGTTGAAATAAGCACTGCGCCTAGAAACGCACATAGGCACGGCTTAGTTGCTGACACAAAAAATTAAATGAAGATACTCATTTATTTGTAAATTATGACATCGATCGTGTTGGCAACTTCTTTGCCCAGCGTAGTAGTCCGCAAAGGAACCTAGAAAAAGAAAGTCATCAATGAATCAGTACAATAAAGAGTAGAACAAGTGTATATGCTGTCCCTGAACTTACGAGATTGTGTGTACTACTACTGCTAGCAATTACATAGGTTGTTCCCGTCCTTGTGGTAAGATGATAACATGTTATGAATAAACACTGCGCTGGGTCGGCCGCGCCATCGAACGAACAAAGTTATACCACCATGCCTGCAGCTTGACCCGTAAATGTAAAGCAAAGTTGTGGCAGTGCGATTGATCAGCTGGCACCATGTCATCACTATCGGCCGTCAGCACACAATTTACACGTTGGCATCGTTCCAGTGAACGCGATGGAGGGTCCAAGCATATTTGCTCAACATCCGGCTATGTAATTTCGCCGGGCATGCTGCATACCTGCCGAGGAGCCCAAGATTGAAACATGGCAAAATAAACGAGTGGGAAGGCGACACAACCAGCGAGTGGCAACTGAAGGGTTCATTCTGCACTCAGCAAAATGCAGTGTGAGGTAGACAGGGAGCACCCAAAAAAACTCGAGGCAATCATTGTGATCACGAACACCGGCGAAAACGGCATGACACAAACCAAAAAAACGCACAACACTTGAAAACGGCGTCATTGCGAGACAAGGGAATACAAGACAGGCTTGCGCGTGAATGAAGAAGCGAAAAAAGGAAAAGAAAAACAAAGCACTAGTACACACGTATGGCGAGCGGGAATCGGGAACAAGACAGGAGATTATACCAAGTGCAAAATAAACCCCTCAGTTCCCATTCAGCACATGTGCCGTCCAATCGCTCGAGCGTCCACGTCTTTTGTGCTGCAAATAAACTTTACTGAATACCATAACATTGTCAACATGTTGTGGCACAAAACACCACTCGGCGAATTCTCGAAATGGAGCTCATCTATCACCAATATTAAGCACCCATAAACGCGAATTTTGCTGATGCATAGGGGCTTAGTCATATCTTTAATACACAAAGGAATTATGAGAATACTCACCTCCGGCCATGCCTCCAATGCATGCTGCCATCTTGATTTCAACAGTCGCTTGGCTAGGCTTGTCTAGCTTGATCCAATACTAGCTGTGATGGATTGGTAAAATGTCCTCTTTCGTTTTGGACTTACGCCCTGCTGTTTGAGATGGAACGCGGGTGCACGAACCGCTTACTCAAGCAGGGGTGAATAAAAATAAAATAAAATAAAACTTGCGAAAGTTTAAATTTGACTTTTTTGTAATACGTATCTGCTTGCAAGACAACGAAAGTGACGAATTGTATTTCAAACTGTTATCGTCCGCAGTACGTCTCCGCAAGAATGTTTTCAGGACATTGCATTGTCCTCAGAAAGTACCCGAAAAGACGTTTCTCGGTTGGTCCAGCGGACGTCGTCCTCAATATGTCCTAAAGACATCACAAAATGTGCGAGGACTTTTGTGCCATTTGAGGACGTCCTCAGGACGTCGAGTGTTGTCTGGGTTCATGAGCCAATCACACCAAGGATGCTTTCCTTTGCGTAGAGGTCAACTGGAGTTGAGTCCGCTTGCTTTTTGGCATTCTCAAAATTATGCACCCACGCTGTCATGAGGACACTGAAACAGGAAATGTGACTGAAGATAACTCGTTTGCAGTAGGCTCAGATGAAACGTTATTGTGCCAGAATTAATGAAATGCTGATACATTGTGGCGAAGATTGTATTTAGACTGAAAAAGAAAATGGCCAGCTGTGGTACGTAAACGTTCAAGTGTTAAAACTCGCCTCCTTTGGCTGGCTCCTCCCAAATGCCTGTTATTACTGCAGTCTATACGCATTCTGAAAACGTTTAGGTTAACCGCGACAACCATAGAGAGACCACGACAAAGATTAAAGCTAGCATAAATACACGTTTTTAAAAGTATTGTTATCTCTTACCCTCCCTCTGCTTGTTTTGATAACTGTGTCGACAAGAACACGTCAAAACTTACATCCGAAGAAAGTACCGTTCATTGGTCGCCCCGTGTTTACTACAGGTTGTCAATAAACCTTACATTGTTCCCAGCCACACACCTGAGACTGCAGTACCCAAATATCTACGATAGCTACGCGCCGGCATCACTCCGCAAGGGTCGTCCTGCTCTGAATCTTCTTCTGGCTCGCAAGTTCATCCGTGAGGCACCATGGGTTCTGACTGCTTCGCTCAAGGACGTCTCGAACAACCCCTACATCAGCTTCGCCAAGCACGGCCGCTACAACAGAGGTGCGTAAAACAGCAACGCTGCGCACCATACCTACCATCAGAGCTACTTATCACTAAAATTTGATCTCGCTACTCTCTACCTGTCGAATGCAATGCTGTCCAGTGCCTCACGACACTTTTGTTTTCATTTGTCAGGTTTATTGTTCCATGATCACAAAGGAAATAGGAGACTGTGAGACGAAATGTAGTGGACAGCTACGATTTGGTTCTGACTAATCAGTATTTTTTGACGAAGTGTTCGGTATACGAGGGTTTGCATTCCGCGCAATGGAAATTCGTCCACCACGTCTGGGCATTGAGCAGGCGACCTCGCACTCAGCAGAATTAGAGCCTCGCGTGCTAAGCCGCCGTCACAACTAGTGATTTGCAACAGTTTATATTGCACTTCTTTGTATTTAATTATGAAATAATGGTCCAAAATATAAATGCAATATGTCTGACTTATCAGTCATGAGTAACTTGGTATGGCATTGTTTGATGTGGGGTTGGGCTGAGGTATTAGTAGACTCCCAACTTTCACGGAAAACCTAGAAGAGCCAAATATAGCTAATAATCATCACTGCAGTGCAAAAACTGTGATTGCAATCGAAAAATGACACCTCTACTTTTTTTTTTTTTTGAGTTTGCCTTCTATGTTTCTGGGTTCATTTTTACATAAAAAAGGCACAGTATTCTTTACGGCTGTGTGAACGAAACGCAAACAAACAAATAACATTTTTATTACTTTCTGGTGTGCAAAGTATTGCTCTGTTTTAGCAATGAATTCAAACCATCTATAAACATTAATAGTTTTAGACATACTTCTTGTTTTTTTTTTCTCACATTCCCACAAAAATTCTAATACAAGGCCCTTGAAAGCATGAGCGCTAGTAGTAGCCCTTCACATTCGATTCGAGTTCTGAAAACGTCACGCGTTCATGTATATAAGCAAATATAGTCCCGTTTTCTCTGTGTTACCAAGTCCGCGTTTCGCGTCCTAGTCCGAATCCCAGCAAAGCTTTCATGGCGGTATACGCGTGATATATTTTACTGTCTATAGTCGGGTACAACTTTAGAAGGCAGCGGCATTTTCCACCTCAAAGGTGGATGCATACGAGCCTTCACCAATGGGCGCGCACTCTAGACTGACGTCATGAGCCGGACGGCCGGTGTCCCCGCCGACGGAGAACATGGCAGCCCGCGCTTCAAGCTGGGCCGATTGGTGTCAGCGGGACTATTTATTTAGTCGCGGAGGCAATCGGCTGCTGCGCTTCGGTCATTTTGGCGGGGCCTCTCCTGTCTTCTTAAGTTGTACCCGACTATATGCTCGCATAGCTTGGATTCCTCGACATAGGAAATGACTCCCTTCACACGAATCAGGGAATTTCACTGAAGGTTTTGCTCGTTCACAACCGTGTGGTCACAATTATCATTGTGGTTCACATAGCGTATTTACGTTTGTCGCCTGTCCTTCAGACGTCTACTCGGCTGCTGTGGCCAGCAGCCTTGAGTCTAACCTATTCGCCTCCACATGGCGCAACGGGGCCGGCGGCAAGGTACCCGCCGATTGCAACGACACCTACACCGTCACCAACGTCGACGCCTTGCGTTTCAAGATGAGCAAGCAGCAGCTGGACGTCAGGAACGGCGAGGACCACAGCAAATGGGCAATCTCGGAGGAGACGGCAAGGCGATACGTTTGCATCGGAACCCTCAACCGCATGGTACGGAGAGACGTAATAAAATGTTTGGCTGGGCCACATGGTTCAAATGTCAGCGATGCAAATTAGCTTGTGGAGGAAACAAAAGCTATGGAGCAAAATTTAGCTTGGATCAAACTACCATGCCGCCTATTAATGAACTACATGAACACCAAAGAAATACTTTTACGGTAATACCAATGGATCAAATTCAATGACATTTGTTGTATTTGAGGGAGAAAGTCAAACTTTAGTGACTGTAGGAAGCAGAACATTAGGGCTTGCAATTGATTGTAAATATTGCCAAAAATCAACAAGTTTAAATAAAATAGAAACGTGAAGTTCATAAATTTGGAACTCCACACCGAGAACAAATATCCTAGTTCTCAACAGAACTGGGATATTCGGTTGAGAGCTAGAACTCGAACTGGCAACTGGGATATCTTGAGAACAGTAGAGAAGAGAAGTAGAGTAGAGAATCTAATGAGAGCCAATTTGGCGTATGGACTTAAAACTAAGGTGACTTTGTTACGAGTTTTACGACTATTTTGAAAACATTCTACTCACATATTAGTTCCACATTTCAGCAGGATGTGTAATAAATTTATTTTGTCCGCTGTAAATGTACTACTAGGTGCAATTGGCAGAATTGTGACTTTGTTTTCCATTACTGAGTTACAAGATTGTAATGTTGATAGTTGTTGTTTTATTTAGGAATTTGCAATAAAAGTTACAAGAGCAAGGATTGTCAAAATAAAAAAAAATCTGCATATGGCAGTCACTAGATTTTAACATTTTCTTTCGAATGTAGCAAATGATTTCAAATTCGGGGGAGCGGTTGCCGAGACAAAGGATTCCTTCTTTCTAATGTGTGGGTATTTAGATAGGAGCCCCGAGCTAAAGTATCCTGTTTGAAAAAAAGATAGCAACAAGGAGCTCCGTCTCTGTAGGAGTTTGGCTGCATCTGCGCATAAACCGCATTACCAAACTCGGATGTCAAGAGAAGCGCGTGTAGACCTAACGTGAAGTGCGTGGCTTGCGTTATAAAGAACGAAGTTTAGCACCTGCCCAATTCTTTCGTCTTCCCTTCTTCTTAAGTCTTTGTCTCCTCGTTGCGCTAATATGCAGCCCCATTACGAAGAGGTACAGCCCAGATGTATAATTTTGTGCTGTTGCTGTACAACATGGCGCGTTGCTATACCATAGTGACTGTATGGTAATGGAGGCCAATGAAAGCTGAATTAGTGCTCGTCATATAGTTCGAGAAGCTCGAGAACTAGTTAAGGACCACACAAAGAGCGATGAAACGAAAAATGTTAGGCCTAACGGTAAGAGACAGGAAGAGAGCGGTGTGGATCAGAGAACAAACGAGAACAGCCGATATTCTAGTTGACATTAAGCGGGAAAAATGGAGCTGGGCAGGACATGTAATGCGTAGGATGGATAAACGGGGGACCATTAGAGTTACAGAATGGATACCAAGAGAAGGAAAGCACAGTTGAGGACGTCAGAAAACTAGGTGGGGTGATGAAGTTAGGAAATTTGCAGGCATAAGTTGGAATCAGCTAGCGCAAGACAGGGGTAATTGGAGATCACAGGGAGAGGCCTTCGTCCTGCAATAGACGTAAATGTAGGCTGATGATGATATAGCTCATATACTTAAGGTTATCTGGCTCGACATTCTTTGGTTTCAATAACCTAGAGCCGCTTGGAATTTAAATGAATGCATGAAACTTGGTTCACCGAAGGCAATGAACGAGAATATCTCCTTTGCAATGACTTTATTGCAAAACCCATACAGAGGATAGGCGAGAACTAGTAGGCCAGGAACTATGCACAACCAGAGATATTCTCAACTAGATTATGGTATTTTCTTTTAATCCTAGTTTCAAGTTTTGTTATACTTCCGCAAAAACATATTTTACCTCAGTTATCTTTCGTCGTTATTTTACTTCAACTGAGCCCATTGAACAAAGCTACCGCACAAGAACTGAGGTGGAGTTTCGTTTGTTTTCCTCAACGAATTCTCGTTCCATTTAAAGGCATTGTATCTTATTTTTTTATTTCTTACACTAGGGAAACGTCAAGTACAAAGTACCACACACTGGGCAAGTCTCGTAATTGTTTCTACATTTGGACAGCAAATAATTAAAAAAATCTTTATTAGACGAAATGGGTGGGTGACAGTTGGAGAGCAAACCTGTTGATTCCTTGTATGAAAACAAGAAGCTCAGTGCTTTGCGCTGTTTCGATGGGCAACGCCACGTACTCAGCATCCGCTTTCAAGTCAAGGAACCTTGGTCGAGCTTTTCTATATTTACTCGATGTAGTTTCCGCTCGTGTCTGTGTGTTGGGCCCTCAATCAGTACAGGCTCATGGAGACACCACAGCAACGCAGTTGTCAAAGCATGGACTTGCGCTCTGTCCATTGCGAAAAAAAGAGTCTCTTCGTGTGCGCACCGTTTAGTCGAAACCGGTGATAGAGGGTCACCAGATGTCATGGCAGACATTGCTGTAGACTTGATTGACGTTCCAAACAGTGCCAGTGGGTTTGAGCGCATCCTGATGACGAAAGTGATTGCGACGATGTACTCAATTGCAGCACTCACAGTACCGAAGAGGAGGACAGACGCTCTGTTTCAAGAACGCCCTACTTCACAAGTTGCTCCTGAGAAGTGTCACGGAGTTCGACAACTGCAGCATATCAAAATGATCATTAAGATCATAGTCACCGCTCATATTAGTTGTTTGTGAAGCAACTAAATCACAACAATTACAAGACTCCAGGATCACGAGAAATAAAGAGCGTTATATGTTCAAACCACCTCCACTATTTTCTAAACAGACAAATCACCTCAAATCATTTGGATGAAATATGTGGCTACTCAGTTAGTCTTATGTAATAAATACCCGGATCCATAATGCGTACGCAATGTTGACGCAAAGCCAGCACACAAATGTGAATTTTTAAAGCGCGTTTACAAGGCTTTGTGCCTATTTAAAACATCCTGCTACATATTTATAGGATCTACGGTAGTACACATGTTTACCCTGCAAGAAAGGTTTGTTGCCGTGTTTATTGGCTTGGGTTGCTTCACAAATTGCCGCACGCCTCAAATATTATTTCTCTCCAGTGAACACCGATATTTAGACGCACTGGGACGGTGCTTCTGCCGCCGGGGATAATGTTACACGCATATTTCTTGTTTCTTTCGGACGATGCGCGCGGGCGCTTCGACGAACAAGACGAACTGCTCTTGGCTCTCGAGCTGTCGGCTGCACTGGCCAGCCCTGCAGTTGTTTTTATCAACATACTTGTAAGTAGTCTTCAGTGTTCAATCCCTCGCTCGCGTAACAGTTTGAAGGTTTAAGTGCTCACGATAAAGGACAATAAAAAAGATTGCATCTTAAAGGGCGTCTTGATATCGACGTCAATCCCTCAAGTGCGCCAAAGTAAATGGCTGTGCTGTGACGTCACTCACAGTGGTACGTGACTTTGAGAATCGTTAAATGCAACAGCAGTTATTTGTGTGATCTACTGCCTCAACAGATGAATTAAAGCTTAGAGAAATTGTAAAACCTACAAACCGTATGTCTGCGTGTCCTTGCTTTACTTCGTAACATAGCAAGAGAGATGTACTTCCGTTTCGTCTGCTTGATTCGTTTGTTGCGCGCGCAGAGATCGAAACTATGTCATTTTCTACCGTGTTACAGCGAGTGATCATGCTCTGTGATCCGCTTGCGTCTGCCTCAGTGTTCGTGTAACACTGACTTATACCGCTAGTCAGATGTCCTCGGGCACAGCGCGCAAAATTGTGCGCTGTGCGAAACGAGACAAACGCAACCGCTCGCGGGCGAGCTCGTCGCCAGAAGTGTGCAGCGCAGCAATAAAGTGAGGAAGAAAGAAAATAATAAAGCGGAGCCGGTGACGTTTGCGCCACGCGATACTACAGCGCCAATATGGGAGAACGCAGGAAACGAATTTCGCTTGCGGGAAGATAGACAGCGGCAAGTGGGAAGAGTGCCTGTGCTGGTGGTGACGATGGCCTCCTGAATATATATTGAGGGAACCTAGGGTATGACAAAACATCTTCTGGCGAGGAGCATACATGTTCCTAGAGGTAAACACTCGCCATAAGCAACAACACAAAAGAACAAGGTTTATGACGTTTCGAGACCCTACGGGTCCCGTGTTCACAAACGTGAAAGACCATTTCACTTCTGCTTGGTCTACTGGGTATGTTATGCTCTTTAATGAACTTCTTTCACGCCGTGTCTTATATACGAATCTGCCAGAGATATAAACCAATACATTTCGCCATGTATTACGTATTTAAGGCACGGTCCAACCTTTATCGCATTTGTGAACGAGAGACTCATACGGGCCTCGGAACGTCATAAACCTTGTTCTTTTTTTTTTTCTTGTTGCTTGTAGCGAGTGCTTGTTTACCACCAGGAAAATATATACAGGATGAGAGAGTCAGTGCCGGTAAACATTTTTTTTAATGTAAAGCTTCTACGGCTCCAGCACTTCCACTCCCTTGTACCGCTCATATGAGTTGTCAAAATAAGAAATACAAATGAAGAAATGATAGGCACAGAGGTTCAGTAACTACTCGACTGGTCACTCTGAAGGGGGGGGGGGGGGGGGGAAACGTGTGAGAGGGTAGAAAAGAAGAGGAAGAAAGAAGAGATGGTATAGGAGAATGTATCCTCTAAAGCATGAGGAAAGGTACTTATAACAACGCCTGCACTTTCGCAGAAAGTCTAAGCAAATATGCTTAGGGGAGGGAAGCTGACCAACATGTAGGCTCTGAGCCATGGCTCATGATCTTTTTTTTAATAAGTCCCTGTTGGAGGTAATGGGTTGAGCGGAGCGCCATACTTTGTATGAAATTTATTTCACACTAATGTCAGCCTGTAAACCAAAGCAAATATGCTCGTATCAACGAACTAAAGAGAGCACTTTGCGCCATGAAAAGCTTGACAACTGTCCCCTTGTGAAAAACCGAATTCTTGGACCCTAATCCATAAGCATAAGTAAGCATAAGTAGCTCTAAAAGTGCCAGTGTGTGTGTTTTCATAAAAGTATTGCTGACAAATTAGGCGTAGTATTTATTGCGCTAGCACCTCGCGCAGCGCTAAAAGAAGCGGGACTCGAGGCGGCAGAGAAGAAGACGAGGTTCAACGAAACGAGACCCGGCATTTTATGTAAGTCTTTTAATGTTCAGTGCCTTAATGATTTGCTTAACTGCACGAGATTCACTAGCATCGCGGTTCGTGCTTTCGTCCCTCCTCATCTCGCATGCGTGAAAGGCATTGTTCGCGGGGTTCCTACCGATATTACTCCTGAGGCCCTTTTGAAGATGCTCTTTCCGGCTGGTGTTGTTTCTGTTTATAGATGCAATAGGTCGGTGGGTGATAACCGAGTCCCAACTGAGAGCGTCATCGTCTCGTTCGCCGGTTTAACGCGCCCGTCTGAAGTGAAGGCTTGGCCGTATTTGTTCCGCGTGGAGACATTGTCACCTAGGCCATTGCAGTGCCGAAACTGCTGGAGATTTGGCCACAGTGCTAATGCATGTAGATGTTCAGTGAGATGCTGTA
Organism: Dermacentor silvarum; assembly: GCF_013339745.2. Lineage (NCBI taxonomy): Eukaryota > Metazoa > Arthropoda > Arachnida > Ixodida > Ixodidae > Dermacentor > Dermacentor silvarum. The sequence goes on from NC_051158.1 coordinate 16,241,020, forward strand.
ATTGCGGCGGCTCTCACTCTACATCAGCCTGCGACGAAGATGCACCTAGGTGTTGCTTGTGCGATAGATCTCATAGTGCTGCAGATAGTAACTGCCCTGCGCGAGGCCATGAGATTCAGGTGCTTGAGATCGCGGAGAAACGTCATTGTTCCCGTGCGGAAGCAATATCAGCAATAAAGGAGCGCGATGTTGGTTACGCGGCAGCTGCTTCCCGTCAGTCAACATCCCTAGAAGCCACAGTTTCGGCCGCTGTAGCCGCAGCCATTGACAAGGCAATGCCAATAGTTATGGAGCGGCTGTTTAATACTTTTGCCGAAGGTATAACTGAGATGCTAACTGCCAAATTTAATAGCCTCCTCCAATCGCACTCTGCTGCTGCTGACCCAACCCAATGTAGTACTCCCGTGCGCCATTCAAATGAATCGAACTTTGAAAATCAGGCAGAGGTTGAGTCCGATACCTCAGTTTGTTCTCCGGTCTCAGCAACTGCGGGACCTAGCCACCCATTTGGACACATGAGGCTTGGGACCATCAGCAATAGACGCAAGGGTTCCCCACTTTCTCCCACGGATACTCCTAAATCTAAGCCTAAAAAAGGAAAGAACAATGATCACCACGAGCAGGATGCGTTGCGTTCTGCCGTGGAGTCATCCATTCTAGGATCGTCATAGCATCAGTAAAGGTTCTCCAATGGAATTGCCGCTCTATATCCTCAGGTTACGTTGACCTTCTTTATTTAGTACACAAAATAATACCAGATGTTATTTTACTTCAGGAATCATGGCTTTCGTCACATCAAAGATTTACTATTAATAATTTTCGAACATTTCGTTTAGATCGTCCAGGTAGGGGCGGTGGGCTGCTAATACTAGTTTCATCAAAAATGTATCATAAGGTAACTGTAACTTTTGAACATGTGTGTTCAGACTGCGAAATTTTAGGATTAGATTTTTTGCTGCCAGGTTGCTCTGTGTTTACAGTGGTTAATACGTACTTCCCGAACGGAGTCAAGAACACTGATCACCTGGACTCACTGTTCCGAAACTGTTCAAATGCAACGCTCCTGGCAGGAGATTTTAATTCGCATCATACTTCTTGGGGAATTAAAACGGATGGTTGTGGAAAGAGGTTGTGGAATTGGGTGCATGACAACAATTTTCAATGCCACAATTCAGGACAAATTACCCTTCTACGTGGGCGATTCTCTTCTGCATTAGATCTGACTTTCTCCTCTGCTAACATGTCTATTTCATCTTGGGACACCTTTGACAATGGAACAAGTAGCGATCACTTACCCATCACTTTTGAAATTATACTTTCAAGTCAGACTCCTATTATACGACAAAGACGACTCATTAATTATACAACTTATAAATCAACTATAAATGCAGGCTTATCAGCGTTGAGTACTTATGATGAACAACGGAGGGCTGACTCTGTCGTATCGCTTTTAAACTCTTCTATTCAGCCTGCTGAGTTTACGGTTATGTCTTGCAGCTCGCCGTCGAAGTCATCATGGTGGAACGATGCTTGCACACGGGATTATAGGCGAAGAAAAGCAGCGTGGAAAAGTCTCCAACATAATCATTCACCGAAAAATTGGATGGACTATAAGTTCTATGCAGCTCTATTTAAACCAACTGTGGCGAAAGCTAAAGATGAACAAAAAAATGCAATACATACGTCTTTGTCAAAACGAGAAAGAAGATCGGCACTTTTTAGGTTCTTACGCAACAAAAAAGATGTTCAACAGTCCGTATGGTCATTTTCTGCTGTTCTATCCCCCAAAGAAGCGGCGGATTCACTAAATAATATCGCGAAAGGGCTTGAAGCACGCTTTTCTTCGCTGTGTCCCAGACCGAGGAGGTTCAAAATTTCTACATCTGAATTTGTAGAAGTTACCATGACAGAATTATCCGATGTCATCTTATCTGCCCATCAATCGGCTCCTGGACCGGACCGTATCACCATTACTACGATTAAATTATTGTTTGACTCTTTCCCAGATGAGCTCTTAAATATAGTTAACTGTTCACTACAATATACATGGATTCCGACCTCTTGGAAAATTGCAAAAATTGTGTTTTTGCTTAAAAAAGAAAACCTCGGATATATCTTGGACAACATTCGGCCAATTGCACTTACATCGAATCTAGTCAAAATTGTAGAAAAAGTAATTCATGTCCGGCTCCTTGAATTTACTTCTTCTCGTGGTATTCTGTGCTCGAGACAAATAGGATTTAGGCCTCATTGTTCCATTTGGTCAGCTCACGTTGATTTAGAAAGCCGCATTCGACTCGCAGGACAATCAGGAGATATATCGGCATTGGTAACTTTAGATATTGCAAAAGAATATGACAGTGTCGAACATGCAATTTTAATTTCTCGATTAGTTAGCTGTTCTGTTCCAGACTATTTAGTAGCCTGGATACAAGAGTTCCTTTTCGATAGAGTATTTTTTTGTTTCAAGGATGGGGTGACATCGGATACGTATAATCAGACGAGAGGCGTACCACAGGGATCAGTTCTTTCGCCACTTTTGTTCAATATTTTGTTATCTTCTGTGCCAATCCATCAGGATGTACAACTCTATCTCTATGCTGATGACATTGCATTTTTCTCATCAGCAAGGGATATTAATACGTTATACCAAATTTTGCAATTTTGCAATCTTATTTGTCTGAACTCGAGTCCTGGCTGGACGGCCTGTCTTTTTCGCTTAACGTAAAGAAATGCGCTCTACTGGTGTTTCCATTGTCAAATTATGTCTTTATTTCTCTTCATTATCGTAATCAGCCGATTCCGCAAGTTCCAACTTTGAAGTACTTAGGGATAACTTATGATGGTAAGCTAAACTGGCAGCAGCAAATAGAAGCAAATGCTAATAAAGGAGAACGTGCAATGGCATTGTTGCGCCGGTTCAGCAATAAAAACACAGGGATGCGTAGATCTACGTTGCTGATGATTTATAAGCTTTACGTCCGCCCCATCCTAGAATTTGGTTGTGTTCTTTTTTCAGGATGTGCAGCATACAAGCTAAGACCTTTAATTCTACTGGAAAGGCAAGCGCTGCGTCTCTGCCTCGGGCTGCCAAGTTTTCTGGCTAATAATGTGCTTTATCTGGAGTCTGGAATTATTCCGCTTGATTCCAGATTTAATCAACTTACTGTCCTGACTTTCCTGAAGCTTTATGATACACCCCTTCCCAATTTGCAACCCGTTTTCATCAATTCACCAGAATCATTTTTCAGAACAGGATGGCGGCGTTACCGACAGCCACAAGTTATTTTTGTTCAATCGCTGTTATCTAAACTTCAAGTTAGCCTACCGCGCCTGATTTCTCCAAAATCTAATTCATTCAAGATAAAACTAACTTTTGATGATATTTTTCCAAAACACGCAAAACTTCTTCCTGCGCGCATACTTGAAGGTCTCCTTCAAGACCATCTTAGTCAATTTCCGTCTCATTTGGTTATTTCTACGGACGCATCACAAAATTTAGAGAAGGCTGGTGTTGGCATCTTTTCGAATCAACTCAACTGGTCTTTTGCTCTCCGTCTCGCTGATTACACTTCAATATTTCTTGCAGAATTTCTGGCAGTTATTCTTGCCATCCGAAAATTGGGTCCACAGAATTCTAAGGTAATAGTTGTTACAGATGCGCTTTCGGTCTGTACACATTTAACTTCCAATAATCAGTCACACCTACTGAGTATATTTTCGACTCTTGCCCGAGAAAATTTATCCGAAGTCCGCTTTGTCTGGGTCCCCGGACATAGTGGAATCGTTTTAAATGAATCAGCTGACTCGCTCGCTTCGACATCACTAAATGGTCCGGTCATAAATATTCTTCCTGATTTCTCTTTTATAACAGGAGCTAGATTTAAACGCCTTTTATTGCTGAGTTGCCATGACTCGTCCATACTTTCTTCAGACGATTTTCAACATTTAAAATTTCGGTGGAACACGAGCAAGTGCCTTTCACGCCAATGTGAGGTGACGCTGTCAACTTTCCGCTGCAGAGTTCCCCGCCTAAATTTTTATCTTCATAGATCCGGTTTATCAATCACTGATCTCTGCTCGTTTTGTAATCAACCGGAGACTATTGACCATTTCTTTCTTTCTTGCCACCGCTTCTCCTCCCTCCGTAGAATGTTTCTGTTATTTCCAAGCAGTAATCTGGGTTTGGCACTTACAACGCCAAACATTTTGTCTTTTGGGGCCTGTCAATTAGGCACAAGTCAGGGCTCTATGATCACTGCTGTTCACAAATTTATTGAAGCATCCGGAAGGTTACGCTGCTAGGGCACCGACCGTGGGACATGTTACTTTATGTTTATTTTTGTAGTTAGTTTTCTCTTAATTTTTATTTAGTTAATTTAAGCATAGGACATCTTAAAATCTGTGTTAAGGAGTTACCAAAATCTTAATTTTGATTATTCACCTTTACCATTTTGTTCGTTGTTAGGTGCATGTTTTATTTTATCCAGTGTGGCCAATCCCCCTCGTGGGTACGAGCCATGTTTTGAGGCAACAACAACAACAACAACAACCCGGTATGCGCTATTCTGCTTGAGCTCGTTTATTTATTATTTGCGTAGTAAGCTCCAGTAAGATCGTGTCTTAACAAAATTGGTGGAGGATTAGCTATATATGTTTGGTAATTCGATAGCCTTTATCTAGGCTATACTAGGTAAAGGCTGCTGCTTTAACCTTGTCAAGCTATACTGCCAACAGGTTATCGCAGGCAAGCAAGCAAGGTTATAGAATATTGCTAATGCAGGACGTAGGGCTTGTCTTTCACCGGCGGCCTTTGCGAAACATAAATTATTTATGTGTAGATAAAGGCGTTTGTAATACATTCTATTCCCTGTGCGCAAAATGTGATAAGAAAATTCTTTGTTCAATTCTACAACTCATTCATTGGATACGTTCTAGTATAGATACCTGTTCATAAAGCTGCCAGTGTTTGTGTTCGTACAGTAAAGGAAGCTACATTTTCTGATAGCCATCTATGTATTCTTGTGAAGGCTGATTCGTTGTTTTTCTTAAACTTGTGGTGCCACGTATTCCTCGAAGTTTATTTCCGCATGGGGCAAATTATGAATTCACTCGACGGCACCTTTTCAGAATCGTATAGATTAAAAAAAAGTACTATAGGGCTAAAAAGTCATCAGTACGCATTCGAGAAGCAACGCGTTTTGTTTTTTTGTCGATGTGGACTCGCACAGGAAAATGGCTGTCGGGAAGACAATCCATGCCAGCCAAATGACCGCCCGTGTTCTGCGTCTGCCCTGTGGTTTCTTCGTTCTGGGCTTTCTTCTGGCCGCACTCGCTCATTGGCAACCATTCAGGTGAGAGTTCAGGCTCAATCAACGCGAAATATTCGCAGCCAGCGCACGACATATATCAGCCTATACTCACGCTAAAGTTGTGGTGTACGAAGGTCATGAAAATCAGTTGGCAAAACGGCCAAACTTGTTCCCTCAAATATAGCTTTCTTTCTCAGTTTTCCTTCCTCACGCTGCCAAATACAAGTTAGTTGTCCTATTTAGGCCGCACAATGAGGTCTCTCATTCTGTTCTTGTAGATTATACCAAATCAACCCTCACGTTTAAAGAAATACGTCTGCCGTGGACTCCGCTAATTGGCAATGATTGAAAGGGTCTGTAAACTACTCACAGCAAAAGCACATGTTGGTGCAGGGGCAAGTCAGTCATTTTACTCACGAATGCTTGTACTTACCATTGTCTATCAATATTGTTGCTAATTATGTGGAGACACAGAACCGCACCATAAAAAGAGCGAGCTGCGTGGGATAGCCGCGCTTGCGGTGTTAACTTCTTCCTGAGCGCCGGCTTGTGACACTTAGTGAATTACTCTCCAGCCAAAAATAAAAAAGGGAAACAGGACATCGTTTTGATGCTCACTTGAAAGCATGAAATAATAAAGGAGTGGGTGCACTATGGGAGCACCTGACAAAAGTAAGTGTTCTAAGATGCGAGACTATAAAGTTAGGAGAGCGGTTCCGCCGTGATCTATATGGTTAACTCAAGGCTTGATGTGTGGTTGGAGCTTGTGTTTGTACTTACTTCCGCTAACCAAACGCCGATCTGCCCGTACTTGGGGCATGAAACTATAGAGAAGCCTCGTATGCATTCGGCAAGGAGCCGCATTAACGTGCGACATATGATTTGAGGCGAACAACGTGCGCTATCTCTGAGTGGTGCTGTCAACGACGCTTTGATGCGGCATCGCCTGCAAACACGTCGTAGTTGATTTTACTAACGCGGTACAACATTTTGTAAGTTCCAAAGCAGCGACTAAGCAGTATTTCAGGCAACCTATGGTCACAGTGCAGCCAAGCTACTTTCATTCGAAGTAGTGATGAACAGGATACAGAGGCGTCTTCTATAACTAGCGATGAAGTTAGAAGGGCCTTGCAAGACATGACCAGGGGGGAAAGCTGCTGGATAATATGGAGTAACAGTCGATTTAATCAAAGATGGAGGAGATATCATGCTTGAAAAGCTTGCTGCCCTTTATACGCAGTGCCTCCCGACTTCAAGTGTACCAGAGAAGTGGAAGAACGCCAACATTAGACTAATCCATAAGAAGCGAGACGTTAATGAATTGAAGAATTATAGACCCATTAGCTTGCTTTCAGTATTGTATAAAATATTCACCAAGATAACTTCCAATAGATTCAGGGCAACACTTGACTTCAGTCAACTGAGAGAACAGGCTGGCTTCAGAAAGGGATATTCTACGATGGATCATATCCATGTCACCAATCAGGTAATAGAGAAATCTGCGGAGTACAATAAACCTCTCTATATGCCTTTCATAGATTATGAAAAGGCATTTGCTTCAGTAGAGATACGAGCAGTCATAGAGGCATTGCGTAATAAATGAGTACAGGAGGCATACGTGAATATCTTGGCAAATATCTACAAGGATTCCACAGCTACCTTGGTTCTCCATAAGAAAAGTAGAAAATTACCTATCAAAAAAAGGGGTCAGGCAAGGAGACAATCCCTCCAATGTTATTCATTCACTGTGTGCTTAGAAGAAGTACTCAAGCTCTTAGACTGGGAAGGCTTAGGAGTGAGGATCAACGGCGAATATCTCAGCAACCTTCGGTTTGCAGATGACATTGTCTTATTCAGCAATAATGGGGACGAATTACAACAAATGATTGAGGACCTTAACCGAGAAAGGGTAAGATTGGAGTGGAAGCTTAATATGCAGAAGACAAACATAATGTTCAATAGCCTGGCAAGGGAACAAGAATTCAGGATCACCAGTCAGCCTCTAGATTCTGTAAATGAGTACGTTTATCTAGGTCAATTACTCACAGGGGACCCTCATCATGAATAAATTGGGTTGGAGTGCATAAGGCAGGCACTACCAAATCCTGGCTGGGAGCTTACCACTGTCGTAGAAAAGAAAAGAGTGAAATCATTGCATTCTACCGGTGCTATCATATGGGGCAGAAACTTGGAGGTTAACAAAGAATCTCGAGAACAAGTTAAAGACCGCACAAAGAGCGATGGCACGAAAAATGTTAGGCCTAACGTTAAGAGACAGGAAAATAGCGGCGTGGATCAGAGAGCAAACGGGGTAGCCGATATTCTAATTGATATTAAGAGAAAAAAAATGGAGCTGGGCAGGCCATGTAATGCGTAAGATGGATAACCGGTGGACCATTAGAGTTATAGAATGGATACCAAGAGAAGGGAAGCGAAGTCGAGGATGGCAGAAAACTAGGTGAGGTGATGAAGTTAGGAAATTTGCAGGCGCAAGTTGGAATCAGCTAGCGCAAGACCGGGGTAATTGGAGATCACAGCGAGAGGCCTTCGTCCTGCAGTGGACATAAATGTCGGCTGCTGCTGCTGCTGCTGCTGCTGCTGATGATGATGATGGCCTCAGACCTCACTCGGACTTCGGCTGGTGCCTGATGTGCGCATGTTTCCTCTGCGTATTGAATAAGGTGCCGGGCGTCCACAGCTATTGAAGCGTTGACGTTGTGCAGTGTAATGGCGTCTAGCATTGTCTGAACCTCGCGCCCGAATAAAACACGGAACGGCGTAAATCATGCTGTTTCCTCTATACGTGAATGTAACGTACTATCGACCAAAAGTTTGCGGACGAAGGGCTTTGACCAAAAGCTGAATATCTCCGCGCCCTCAAAACGCAGCATGGTATTCCAATTTCCAGCCTCTACTGGTATATGCGAACAACATTATGGTGTACGGTTTTACTGGCTACCTTTAAAGGCTACTCGGATATTTAGCGTTTTCTGAGATCCCGTGGTCCGTGAACTTCTTTCGTCGATACTACATGGCAGGGTATGAACCCACGTCTTCTTTTTTTTTTTTTTTTTCTGCGCGTCTATATAGTACGTGTACAGCATGTCAGTAACGGTTTTATATAACCCTCCCTGCAGTCGGTTTGGTTGGGGAGGATAGGAAGCTAGTTGCCTGGCGATATTGTGCGGATTTGAAGACGTCAGTCATAATTTTGGCGGCAAAGGTTGTTCCGTTGTGATTGATCGCTTGAAACGGGGCTCCATGACTAAGAACGGCGTGGTATGCACAGAACTGAGCAACTTCCTAACCCTTGGAAGTTGAACAACCTTTTTAAGGTGCGTAGAACCTTATGCGCTCGGTCTATCGGCGGCTGCTGTCGTAATCGTTGACGTCGTAGTCGTAGTCACGGTGAGCGCGTGCCGAGCGCTCCCACGTTCGTCGGGGTCATTGTCTTCGACAGCTGTCTGCGTTGCTGCTCATCATTACAGCGTAGAATTTCACTTCTCTTCTGTTGTCGTAATGGGGAGACCACGTTTACGGGGTTATGAGCCATTGCTTAAGGCAGTATGAGCCCATTAGCGATGCATCACTGCATGCTTCGCACTGCGCAAACAGAACGACGAGAGGCGGCGAGGAAGTTGTGAAAGTATGTTGAGAATTTAGCCTTCTAAAGTGATCGACCAGATTATACACAGTGCCTCCTTACTATACAAACTCAAAGGTCTGATTTGTATAGTTAGAGGATAAACAGGGAGCTACCACTGACCGAAGGCTCGTGACTGATAATGTGCTGTAATAGTCAATGGCGTTGTAATCTCAAAGAAAGTTTTCGGTCACGCAATTCGTAGCCACTGTTCCGTGCTTGCTTTGACATCCACTTCAATTGTTCTTCGACTCAAAATATGGGCGGCCCAGTACATCAGAAAACCTTCTCATCTCCTTTGGGCTAATATTGCATTTGTAGCTTTTAAAAATGAAAAATATGCGTCAAATAAATTTGATTGATCGATTTTCTCTCTGTCGTATGGCTACAGCTTCCCAGGACAGCCAGGAGTCGCTGTTCGTCCGAAAGAATATTTCCTTCTGAAAAACTCATCGACACGAGACTTGGTGAGCTATGTAATGACCATTCACCGAAGGCAACGCATTACCAAATACATCGCCTTAGTTTGCAGAACATAGTCCTGTCTCAAAAACAATAGATAGTAAAGTAATTATGCTGTAGTTGTAAGTTATTCTACCACAACACAAAAAAGAAATCACTCTTACCGTGATAGAAGGCTTGAGAAGTCAAAAAAAAAAAAAAAAACGCAAGACCGAAGTTTAACTATGTGGAGCGATGTTCCATATACCTAAACATGGTTCCACTACAGGTGTGTATAGAAGAATGATCCAGATAATAGGTACAAATATGTGGAACTCGATTACGGGTAGCAGTGTTATTTTCACTAGACCGTAGTTCCACATAATTATTATGAGAATTCGATATTTAATAGGTCCAAGTTAATTTGAAACACCCATGCCTGTATTTTGTGGTTTTATGTAAAATGCTGCTTTTATTAGATAAGTAGAAAAATATCTGCTTAATTTTGTACTAAGTGGAACCAGGTCTGTAGTGCAATGCTTACTTAAGTTTGCTTAGGTTGTTTGCAACCATGCGCCATTGAGTACGCCATCGCTAAAATAAGGCACTAGCTGCCACCGAGAAAGGAACGCGAAACTCTTACCGCGAGAAGACGCTGGGTAAGCCAGAAAATATGCAAAAGAAAAAAAAAACCAACAGACGGGTTGCGAAGCTGCCTTGATATTCCCGCATCACCTTTTCGTGACGTCAGGGGTTCCGATGCCGTCTCCTAGCGCCTAGTTTAAATTTGTCATCGATGCAAATAATTGATACATTGCATTCTAACAAACGAAAGACCGAGCTTATCAAATTTCAATACATTTTTTTTTTCTGAACCGCAATGGCCAAAATTCGGAAAATACTTTTGATCCGTGGGGTCACATTGACGTAACGGCTTAGGAGTTTCAGCGCGAAATTTGTCAGTGGCACTTTGACCATCATTTTCTTTTCTAATTATTAGCCCATTACCGCAAAATCAACTGAAGTGCAGTGCTTTAGTAATACTATGGAAATCCAAACTGATACAGTGTTTATTTTTGGTGCCGCTCAAAGGGAACCGCAATGGTTCGTCAACTCCTCGAATCAAATTCCCTAGGAAGAAATCACCCGCCAAACGCCTTATTTTTCATTGAGATGGGACGAAGATATCGTCGCGCAGTGATTCCTTAATAAAGCAATCTGTTTTGCAGGATGGCGTATGCGATAACCAATGGAAGCGAAAGGCGTACATCGATTGCCACCCTGACCCAGGACCTTCACCCGTGACTTGCATGGAACGTGGCTGCTGCTGGACTCCTAAAACACGACCAAGTAACCCACACTCTGTGCTTACGCTGGGCCAAACGCCTTACCTCGCTTCCCTTAGGTTCTTCCTAGAGGTGGATATTATCGCAAGTATTTTTTATTGCGATAACAATTATGCTGACACTTTAGGCGAATCGCCGTCATCGTCGGAATCACCGACGCCGTGATGTTCGGGGCATGTTTATGTAATCTGTACTACATGTTTATGTGCACCGTAAATGCTAGGTATATGCCGCATTTTCAAACCCCAAAGTTGCTCAGACCAGGTATTGTGGGCTTGTCCACTTAGTCTGTAGAATGTT